>NC_063449.1:47367810-47667810 GCF_020379485.1 Brassica napus | reverse complement strand
CGTCCGCCTCATCTTCGTCCTTCTTGTTCCCTCTAATCGCGCTTTCCACCTTGCTGCGCAAAAACTTCCTGAACCCGAACCGGGAAGACGACTCTTCCTCTTCCTCCTCCTCATCGTCTTTCTTATGGCTCTCACCGATCTGCTCCTTGGCTTCATCGATCAAGCCACCACTGTGACAAGAGTCTGAGATGATTGTCATCCTGCAACCTTGCGGAACACGGTCCACAAGATCCCTGAAGTCATCATCTGCAAAAAACAACAATACCAAGTATCATCACACAGAGCTCATCTACATGATCGTTCTTAAGCTATGAAGAACCAATCTTAAAAGCACTGAGTGTTCTAAATATCTGTCTAGACAGCTGCCGACCATTACATAAGCTAAAAGCCTAGGACTACGAGCCAGCCGGAAGCCACTCGCTTGCCTAGGCTTCTGCTTAGTCAGCAAATCGGACCTAAACGAAACAATATTCTTGAACAATTCTTTTTAAAAAAAAATCGGTCTAGACGGCGGGAGGCTAACCATTACATAAGCTAAAAGACTAGAATTACAAGCTAGCTGGAAGCGACTCGTTTGCCTAGACGTCCGCTTAGACAGCAAATCAGACCTAAACGAAATACATTTTTTCTTGAACAATTTTTTTTTAAAATCGATCTAAAATTAATAATTCCATATAAAATGCATAATTACTGTTGATTAAAACACAATCAAACAGATGAGAACATCAAACACTATAATTTAAACAGATCCTACCATCATCATCATCAATTACAAAAGAGAGAAACTCACCAGTAATCAGATTCATATCGCAAGGGACAATACACTCATCGTAACCAGTGTCATCATCCTCCCCTGTCTCCGCGGGCAACCTCGTCCCATGTCCACTGTAATGAACGACGAGAACATCGCCAGAATCAGCCGATCCGACGAGATCCGCGAGCGCCTTGCGGATGTTCTTCCCCGTGGGTTTAGTGTAGGAGTCATCGGTGTCGATCAGCACCGTGATGTCCTCTTCGGCGAATCCGTACCGTTCGACGAGGCATTTGTACATCCGACGAACGTCGTTGACGCATCCGCGTAGTTCCGCCTTGGTTCCTGGGTAGTTGATCCCGATCAGCACCGCCTTTTTCGCCATTTGATGATGGATAGAGTTTGAATCTGGAATCGGTAAAGTCTCTGTCTTTGTGATCGTAGAGATGGATGATGAATGATGATGAGAGAGTGTTTCCGACAAACGTGATTTATTATATATAAATTTTAATTTTTGTTTTTGGTTAAAATATTGTTTCTTTATTCATTGATTGATTGGTTAGGAATGTACTATCTGACGTGGCGTTGATTTTTTTTTTCGTCACGTTATTACACGATTAACGCATTTCAGAATACTTTTTTATCAGCGTTTATACCCAGAGCAGAAAGCCACTTTTATTTAATTTTGAGAATTTTCGTGATATTTCTGAAAATGTAACCAGGTAGTATTGGTTTAGACCCATCTATTTCATAATATAAATTATAGATGTATTTTTGTTTTAAATATAAATTATTGTATACATATCTATGTAATTTTAACATTTATTAGATAAAGTAACCAATTATACATTACAATTTTTCATAATTAACTGAATTAGATTTATCTTTCTCATATATGTTTTAAGTATCCAAATGTTTAGTTTTCTTTTCTTTTGCTAAAATATCCAAAATGTTTAGTTAAAAAAATATATTATAAAACGGAAGAAATATAATTAAAAGTGATTTAATAATCTTAACTTTACTTTTATACTCCATAAACCTTATTGTTGTTACACTATTTTGGTTTATCTTCTTCTTTTCTTTTATCAAGCACATCAATGCTGATCTCGTTATCAATTTGCTTTACAATGTTACAAATTGACTGTAAAAAGTCGGTAATAATTGCTTATTAGGTAGATTATAAACCGAAAAGGTTGATAAAATATTTATTACAATCGGAAGTATTACTAATAGGTCAACAAGTCAACAACTAAAACAGGTATGATAAATCATTAAATCCAATAATCCATAGCCAATGACCAACGAACAGTTGCTTTGGGTGTATACTGTATAAACATTTTAAATATATAAAAAAAAGTTATAACCAAAGAGAAAGTGACAAAGTAACAGTTGACAATCCATTGAAAGTTTACAACAACAAAATACAGACATCACATACCTTATCCAACACGGAATTTCAAATACTTTATGAGAATGTTACAATCAACAAATAAACGGAGCATTCACGTAACCGTCGCTGCAATACAGGCCCGGTCGTTGAGTAAAACCCTGTTTCTTAAGAAGCTTTCTTGCCTTCATAACAAGTTCTTTATATGTAACCTTACCATTGCTGTCCTCGAGTATGATCTGAACAGCATTGGTGAATGCTCCATAAGCCAGTTCAGGTTGACCTAAAGGACTCGCGTCTGCTGAAGTTTGATCAGTTTGACAACCACTAATCAAAATACCGTTATCAGCAATAGAACCATTGCTTGCACCTGCATATACCTCTTGCTTTCTCCCAACATACTCTTCATTGTCGTTGAGCTTGTGTTCAATAAACTCTTGCGTTAGTTTCCCAATCATTCCCATTGGACCACCATGATCATTTTCACCTTCTTGCAGCTTTGTTAGAAGCACTTTCATGAAGTTCTTCACCTTTGAAGATGCATCTTCTCCAAACACATTGAATAGTGTTGGTCTGATTTTACCAAGTGCGATATCATCGTTGCCCGTGTCGAGCTTGAGGATATCGATAAGAGTTTGTAGAGGTAGAGATTTGTTTCCCACATGGATTTTGTTCCCATTTTCTAGCTCAATATATTCTTTAATATTGGTTTCTTCGTCTTCTTGTTCCACAGTTTCAAGCACGAAGTCTTTGATTCCAAGTCTTGAAGAGCCTTTAGCTTCTTTCTTTGGTTTCTTCTTCTTCTTCTTTGTGCTCTCTCCTATCTGCTCCTTAGCTTCATCTATGAGACCACCACTATGACAAGAGTCTGAGATGATTGTAATGCGTGCATCTTTTGGAACTTTATCCACAAGTTCCCTGAATTCATCATCTGAGAATAGAACCACCATAGAAATAATATTTAGACTAAAAAGAGTGAATCTAAAACAAAACATTATATATCTATTAACAATAGGATTAGTATGTCTTCTCATCGTAAAAATTATTTTAGTTTTAAGAGATTGTCAAAATGTTCAAGGTGGTGTGTATTTTCATCTTAAAACTGAATTGATTTTTAAGTTGTTAAAATGTCTAATAAAAATTAATGATTGTAAATCTTGAAATGAATGAACAATTGATGATAATACACACCACATCAAGCCATGCATGCTTCTATTCATCCAGATTCCAACATGAGATTGAACTCTAAAACCTAACAAATTCTATTCGTTTCATCTCAACCATTCTCAGCAACATATAAATCAATCAAAGTGATAAACAACAAGTTCAACTTCACACCAAAAATATGACAAAGTAAAAGTCAGTTTCAACATTTTTTTACGTACCGGTGATCAGATTCATATCACATGGAACAATACACTCATCGTAACCAGTATCATCATCTTCACCAGTCTCGGCCGGCAACCTCGTCCCATGTCCACTGTAATGAACGACGAGAACATCGCCTGATATAGCTGACTCAACTAGATTCAACAACGCCCGTCGGATGTTCTTACCAGTTGGTTTGGTATAAGAGTCGTCAGTATCGATCAGCTCGGTGATGTTTCTCTCCAAGAAACCGAACCTATCGACTAGGCATTTGTGCATCCTCCGAACATCGTTGACACAGCCTCGTAACTCCGCCTTAGTTCCAGGGTAGTTGATTCCAATTAATACTGCTTTCTTCGCCATTGATAATACCTCAAAAGGTCCGCTTTACAAATTTTATTTTGTTTTTGTTTGATCGTGAGACGTTACACCTTATCCTTCTTCACGTTTTTATACTGGTGTACTTTGTTTCCGGTCAAAGATACTAATGTTTATTACCATAAAATGAAAGATATCCATTCCATATATAAGTGTTTCAAAAAAGAAGTGTTTCAAAAAAAAATCCATTCCATATATATTCTGTTTCATAAATTAGTCTTATCTTAATGTAACTAATTACATTATTTTTAAGAGAAACTATATTTTAATTATTCAAATATATCCAAAACGCCACCAATATTGGTTTAACAATTTAGAGAAGAAAAATAACGTCAATGGCTTTGTTCTTTCTTCCATACGAAAGCTAAAACGTACAAACCTTGTTTAGATTGTGAGGAAGTGATGCTTGTTGTTGTGAACACATCTCTTGAAGGCGGTAAGGCTTTCTTATCAAAAACAAGGTTTCTTGTGACAGAAGTTAGGCGTTTACAAAATTCAGGAAAATCTAATATAACCACGTTTAAGAAAAGTTATTTTAAATGTCAATCAACAACCAATGAACAAAACAAAAGTTACAATTTATTCAGATTCAAAGTTACAATAACAAACCAAAGCAACACACCACACAAATAAGAAAACGTGTTCCACACGAAACCAAACCAACAAACCCTCCAAACTTCTTTCAGCATATAAACTGATCATTCACATAATCATCGCTGCAATACAGTCCCGGTCGTTGTTCAAATCCCTGTTTCCTAAGAAGTTTCCTAACCTTCAAAACAAGATCTTTGTTACTGATCTTACCATTAGTCTCCTTAAGTATGATTTGTATAGCATTGGTTAGTGCTCCATAAGCCTGTTCCGGGTGACCCGGTGGGCTTGCATCAGCAGACGTTTGATCAGTTTGGCAACCACTAATCAGAATACCATTATCCGGAAGTGCACCATTGACTGCACCAGCATAGACCTCTTGGATCGCAGGTATCACAACATCATTTATCTTCTGCTCAAGAAACTCTTGAGTTAGGTTTGCAACTGATTCCAATATATCACCTTGACTAGTTTGACCAGTGGTAGTCTCTTGTAGGTTGCTTAGAATCACATTCATGAACTTCTGCACCTTTGGGCTTGAATCTTCTCCAAACATATCGAAAAGAGTTGTTCTGATTTTCCCTACTTCGATATCATCTTTGCCTGTTTCTTGCTTCAGCATATCGATCAAAGTCTCTAAAGGCAGAGATCTGCTCCCCAAATCAGCAATCTCCTTGGTCTCTGTCTCTTCTACTCCTGTCTCCTTGTTGGTTCTTGAAGATTCTCCAGACTCTTTCTTCTTCTTCTTTGTGCTCTCTCCAATCTGCTCTTTGGCTTCATCGATGAGACCACCACTGTGACAAGAGTCTGAAACTATTGTAATGGGACAATCCTTTGGTGCCATATCCACAAGATCCCTAAAATCATCATCTGTAAACAGAGTCGTCACAAAAATAAAAATTAGATTCCAACATAAAAGGTTATCCAAATATATTCATTACTATCTCCTGTACCGAAACCTTTTTTTTCAAAAAAAGGTTTAATTTATATGAATTTAATTCAAAACCGAATAAGCCTATAAAATTCCACATATCCATCAGTTATCAACATATAAGCAAAGCCGGTCCTGGGCATAACTAAAGGAAACATTAGCATTGGATCTCTAGAAAATTTCAAGTTTTTATATGTGAACATAAGTCAGTAATTGTAAAATAACTAAATTGTTTACCAAAATCGCTTATAAAAATAATTTGTTAAAAATCTTTTTACTAAATTGTTTATGGCTTTCAAAATCGTCTTGCATATAAAGCCTCTTGTCTTTTTTACTTACCTGTGATAAGATTCATATCAGAAGGAACAATACACTCATCGTAACCAGTATCATCGTCTTCTCCAGTTTCAGCAGGCAACCTTGTCCCGTGTCCACTGTAGTGAACGAAGAGAACATCACCCGGTTTAGCTGGTTGAACGAGATCCAACAACGCCTGTCGGATGTTCTTGCCGGTCGGTTTGGTCGTAGAGCTATCAGTATCGATCAACAGTTTGATGTTCTTGTCGGAAAATCCATAACGTTCGACGAGGCTTACATGCATACGACGGACGTCGTTGACGCACCCTCGTAGCTCAGCCTTCGTGCCTACGTAGTTGATTCCTATCAGTACCGCTCTCTTAGCCATTGATGGTATGGTATTTTCAACTCACTTTCACAGTTGTTATGATTCTGTAACGATTCACCCTTGATGATTTATATAATCATCGTATTATTATTAACAATAAATAAACTATCACATTTTTGTATGACTTTAGGAAAATAACAATCAATAAACTATCAGCTCACGTCTTTTTAACACAAACATAACATTATTTTCTACTATGATGTGTGTATGAAAAGATTAGAGTTCTGATTTTTTTTGTTCGTCAAGTGGAGTTAAATAACTAAAACGTACACGACTTAGATAGCTTATAAGAACTAGTCTATTAATCTTTGTATAATTCTCTAAATAATTATTTTTTTAGTGCTTAAGAAATAGACAATTGTTATTATTTCTAGTTGAATCCCTTTCGTGAAAGCGTAAGCAATCTCACGTTATAGCATGTCGCTTTAGTCAAGCCAATAAAAGTGGTTTAAATTCCTTCTGGCACAATCCAATGGGACTAAGTCATTGATTCTTTGTATCCGAAGTCAATGGAACTTATATTCTTAAGCCTCTGCACATAAACGAAAAGGTGGAATCTATCATAAACAAACAAATTTGAAGGGCATTTTGCTTTTTACCCATTCTTTTCCTATTTTCTTATAACTAGTTAAAAAACATTTTATTCTATATGAAAACAAATATAATCCATTTCGTTCTTTTGGTATTACATATAATAATTCCTAAAACTATAATATATTTCATATTTCTAGTGATCAACTAATAATGTATTTTCTACGATAATTTAATTTCTTTGTCCGGAGAGTTCAAACATCATTCTATCTTATAGGTCTGGGATGGATCGGGTATCCGGACAATTTTAAGGTATCCGGATCCGGATCCTTATCCGGCGGATCCATAATTTTAATATCCTTATCCGGATCCGGTGTTCTCGGATATCCGGGTGTCGGATATCCTTCTAAAAATTATAATATCCGGCGGATATCCGGATCCGGATTTGGATCCTTAAAATAAATAAAAAATAATATTAATATATATATAAATATTAAAAATAATTTAAAAAAAAAAAATATATAATGTTTTTAATTATTTCTATGTATAATATTACAAAATTTACATACAATTTATATATACTATTATAAAAATGAAAATATATTAAATAAAATTAGTTTTTAATATATAAATATTACTATTTTTGAACTAGTTATTAATAAAACTTACGGAGCCGGATATCCGGACTAAAAAATAAAGATATCCGGATCTGGCTTTGACGGATCCAACATTTTACTATCCCGATCCGGATTCGGTCCTTCTGGATATCCGGATTTTCGGATCGGATATGGATCGAATCTCGGATCGAATCCGGATCTCGGATAAAAATCTCAGGCCTACTATCTTATATATATGTAACAATAATTAAACCCCACTTGCTGATAAAATTATTTTTTGATAAAAAATATACATGAGTTGATGTTCATATTACAACGAACAAAAAATATATGATTTAGTACTAGAGTTTACTCAGCCCATTAATTAAGGTTTATCATCAAAATGGCAGCCATGAAAGCATGTGGATGATTAAGGTATATGTAGTACTATTCCTAATAACCATATTCTTTACTAAATCCACTTCTACAAATCAAACTTGTTACCTCATAAAATTACATCCATTTTTACTATGCACAGAAAAAAACTAACAAACATCCAGAACAGTCATGAATGAAAAGAAAGAGGCTCTACTCAATCAGCGCCATATTTGGCATATAAAAGGAGCATATAAAAGGAGCATTCACAAAAATTTCATTATACAAACTCAAGCGCCGTCTGTGGGGATCGAACCCACGGCCACGGGATTAAAAGTCACGCGCTCTACCACTGAGCTAAGACGGCTGGACAATTAAGCAAACCTAAGTAACTTATACAATTAATAACCTTAATTACCAGAGGCGTTAGGGTTTTCGAATTAGCCTTTTACGTAACAGACGTGACAATACAGCCATTAATCTAGTACTAATCTTTTTCAGCATAACGATAAAAAGATTAGACTAGTCCTAAGAGTTGCTTGTACTTGTAGTAAACTCGATTTTATAACAAACAATACATAAATCACAAAGATACTTGTTCAACATCAAACTCAAATTGTTTTAAAAGAAAATTACGAACATGAAATGTTATTTTCAGAGCTTTAGAGCCAACATCTGCAGTAACTTGATTAGTTGGCACCCACTAAGCACAATACCATTGCTCTCTTCTTCTGACCAAGCTCGTGAGTGTGTGTTTTTAAGAAACTTAGGTTCTTGATTGAACCAATAATATTTCAGTTCTTAGGATTTATTAGGATGATGCTTACGGGAAACAAAATATTTTGAAAAATTATGATACTTCTATGAGATACTTCTGTGGATGGAATTTAAAGTTATGATCTTTTTCTTTTCTATTTTTTTTTTGTTGCGAAATTTGATTGAAAGTTTTGATTTTTTTGGTGGAGCTGTTGTGTTAAAAGTTTTTTTTATGTTTTGATTTTGGTTAGGTAGATCAGCATGGGTAGGATGGAGGAGATCATCATGGAGAGGGCCCGCAGGAATAATAGGAGGATGGAAGCTCTTCAAAATGTAATAAACAACCAAAAGAAGGTAGTGTGTTGTTTCATATGTTGTTGATTTGAAAGTTAAATGTCTGTGAAACTTATTTTGTACTTTCTTCTCAGGAGCTTGATGCTGCCATTGCAGAAAAGGAGAAGGAATGCTTGAAACATGCTGCCATAGACACTGGAAACCTGGAGGTTTTGACTTTTCACCATTGGTTTTGTGAAACAGTTGGTTTTGTTCGAAAAACTAAAGAACATAGAGATTGAAAGCGTTGCACACAAAAGACATTAACGAGGCAGCTATGTTTTTGTTCTTTTGTCTCTATAAAACCTATCTATCTATTTTAAAACAACTCTGTCTGGTTCCCCCAATACTTTAATTTTAAAGTTAGTAAGACTAAAGATTTTTGCTGTGTCTTGTTTTTGCTGCTACTTCCAGTCAATGTATGTGATAAAAGATGAGAGACTAGTCCTAAGAGTTGCTTGTACTAGTATTAAACTCTTGAGTTTATAACAAACAATACATAAACCACAACAATTACTTGTTCGACTTCAAACTCCAAGTATTTTAAGAGAACACTACAAACATGAAGAGTTCTTTTAACATATGAATGGAGCATTCACGTAACTATCGCTGCAATACAACCCTGGTCGTTGAGGATATCCTTGTTTTTCAAGATACTTCCTCGACTTTAAAACCAGTTCCTTGTAACTGATCTTACCTTTTGTCTCAGCAAGTATGATCTGTAATGAATTGGTGAATGCTCCATAGGCCTTGTCTTTAGAGCCAACGTCAGCTGAAACTTGATTAGTTTGGCACCCACTAAGCAGAATACCATTGCTCCCAAGTCCACCATTAATCGCCCCTGCATAAACCTCTTTCTTGCTCTTGACTTGTGTCTCCATCGCAGGTTTCAAATATTCTTCATCATTTAACTTATCCTTCAGAAGAATTATTGCTTGTTTCGCAAGGCTCCTCAACATCAAACCCTCACCAGTACTCTCTTGCATATTGCTTAATATCACCTTCATGAACTTCCTCACCTTTGGGGATGCATCTTCTCCAAACAAATCGAAAAGGGTCGTCCTTATATTCCCCTCTTTGATATCATCTCTTCCTGTAGCTTGCTTCAGCATCTTAATTGAAGTCTGCAGTGGTAGAAATCTGTTTCTGCCATTGACATCGTTTTCATCATCATCAATCTTGATGGGCGTTTCTTCTTTTGATTCAGCCTCACTTGTTGTACCTTTGGAACAAAAGAGTCCAAAAAGGTATTTAAACATTTTACTGGACTTCTTATTAAAGCTCTCTCCTATTTGCTCCTTGGCTGAGTCAATAAGACCACCACTATGACAAGAGTCGGAGACGAATGTAAAGGAACAGCCCTTCGGCACATGACCCACAATTTCTTTGATATCATCATCTGAGAACATAACCAACCCACACACACAACAAATAATTAGATACACATGAACGAAAACTGACTACTAAGTACAAGAATAAAAATCTAAAATGGATTGATTAGCATAACTTTCTTTAAATCCTTTCTGGTTTTGTTTATTTAATTACACAAGTTCTTAAACTGAAGCTCGTAATCTCTTATATTCGAAACCACAATATGTAATATTAATTTCAATCCAAATATCACTCGACTTCGTATAAACTTTATCTGTGTGGTCTTTTCCAGTTGATCTACCACATTTGATAAATAATATAATAGATTGTGTGGCTTTTTTTTTCAAATAATGAAGAAAAGCAATATAAACATAATTAAAAATTTGCTATTACATTTATTTTTATTTGGCTCAATTTATATGAGTGACTTTATAATTAAATTATGGTGAAAAAGGAAAAATAAATAATATGGATTTGAATTCTTACAAAGATAAATAAGATAAAGCAAAAGAAAAAAGTATAGTACTTACCGGTGATGTAGTTTATGTCGGAGGGAACAATACACTCATCGTAGCCAGTATCATCATCTTCTCCGGTCTTCGGAGGCAACCTAGTCCCATGTCCACTGTAATGAACAAAGAGAACATCACCTGGTTGTGCCGATCCAACAAGATCCCAAAACGCCTGTCGAATGTTCTTGCCGGTGGGTTGGGTTTTAGACTCGTCGGTATCTATCAGCTCAACGATGTTCTCCTCCGAGAAACCGTACAGTTCGACGAGTGATTTGTGCATCCTCTTGACGTCATTGATGCAGCCTACCAGCTCTTCTTCGGTTCCAGGATAATTGATCCCTATCAGTACAGCTTTCTTCACCATTGATTCTGAAACTTCTCTGTTTTTAATAATTATTGTGTGATGTTCAATGATGGTTCGTCTTTCATGATTTTATAGACACGTCTATTATCAAACTAATGATGATTTTGATTCTTTAATTATTAGTTTTAGCATTATTAGGTGTTGTTTGTTATAGGACATGTTCATTGGTGTTTTCCAATCAATACTGCGTGATTATATTTTATTTATCATCAAAAGTCCTAGTTGTATGTTGGTAGCCGCGCTGTAGTTGGTAGACGCGCTGTAGTTGGGTGTTCTTTTCGTAACAGAGAACAAAACATGTGCGAGATTAATCGATTTATTATTAAAAAAAAGTTTCATTCAAATATTAGTGGGTTTTGGTTAGTGGATTTAATTTTTTTTTTTTGGTAAGTCTGGTATCTGGGCAACCACATTCCCAACTATCCCCGTAAGGGTCCAGCGCCCCAACGGAAGGGATGTTAAATCTGCTGTGGCCGGGACTCGAACTCGTGATGACGGACAACTCAGCTGAGGTTCCTATACCACCAGACCACGAAGCCCGATTTTAGTGGATTTAATTTGTTATTTGATTTCAAAAATTACATTTACATTTAGTGAATTTTAAAAATACCAAGTTAAAAATATAATACTTTTGACAAAACAATACAAATATAATATTCAAATTTGAGCATAAATGGTAATCGAGGACCGGATCTGGGCACAACCGTTTGAAACATTGATTTTACTAAAGTTTTTGAATTTTTTCCTACGTGTGAATAGATACCCAAATTACAGAAAATTTTTTATATAAAATCTCTTAAATAAATGTTTAGAGCCCCCGAAATCTTAGATCCGACCTTGTGGTAATCCAATTAAAATCAAAACATAACAAATTTATACAATTTGGAAAAATATGGATGAAACAGTAACTTGGATAAAAGTGTGAGTTGTTTGCTTTGTTACATACTTCCATGTAGTATGCATGGCATCGAGATTATTTCAAACGCATGCATGGCCAGGCCTGTGCATGGCATGAACGAGTCTGACACCATAGTTAAAAACAAAACCGCCGTCTGTGGTCTGTGCAGAACGAACCCACGTCTGTGGTCTGTGCAGAACGAACCCACGGCCACGGGATTAAAAGTCACGCGCTCTGAGCTAAGACAGCTAAACAATTGTTAATTCGTAACAAAATACACTACCAAAACATAAGCCCAACAAGTGACCTGGTATCAGTTCGGCCCAAAACTGACAAGTGTTTGGCCCAGTAGACTAACGACGTCGTTTACTAAACACGACGTATAAACTCCCCTGAGGTTTTCTCGAGCATTGCATCATTCATCGCTTTCCCGAATCGATTTCGCCAGGGAGAATAAAAAAAAGAGTGTTCGCAAGTGTCGACGTATATAGCCACGGTTGTTTCTAGAAGCTAGGGCACGAAACTATGCCCTTGTTTATGCCCGACGACGAGCTCGCGCGGCTCTCCAGCGACGCCGCGTCGGTGGTCGCCGAGAGAGCCGACGAGTACATCCGCAAGCTCTACGCCGAGCTTGACAGTGTCCGCGCCAAGGCCGACGCCGCTTCCATCACGGCGGAGCAGACGTGCTCGCTTCTCGAGCAGAAGTACCTCTCGCTCTCTCGCGATTTCGCGTCGCTTGAATCTCAGAACGCGCAGCTTCAGTCCGATCTCGACGGTAGATTGGCTGAGCTCGCGCAGTCTCAGGCGGAGAAGCACCAGCTTCATTTGCAATCGGTAACGTTCTTGTGATTTCGTGTGGTGGTTTTGAGTGTTTTCGTGTGATTTTGAGGGAGATACTTGTTTTGGTGATGTAGATTGAGAAGGATGGAGAGTTAGAGAGGATGACGACGGAGATGGCTGAGCTTCACAAGTCCAAGAGGCAACTCATGGAGTTGCTGGAGCAGAAAGATGCTGAGATTAGCGAGAAGAATTCGAATATAAAGAGTTATCTGGATAAAATCGTGAGTAGTGATGCTGCTTCTCTATTTTTTTATTTACTAATAAAGTTTGAATCCTAATTGATTGGTTAATTTATTATCAGGTTAAGCTGACTGACGCCAATTCGGAGAAGGAGTCTAGATATGCTGAAGCAGGAGCAGAGTTGGCGCGTTCGCAAGCTATGTGCAGTCGTTTATCTCAGGAGAAAGAGCTCATGGAAAGGCATACGAAATGGCTTGATGAGGAGTTAACAGCCAAAGTTGATAGTTATGCTGAACTCCGTAGGAGGCATTCTGATCTTGAGGCTGAAATGTCTGCGAAGCTTGTGGATGTAAGAGCTTATTTTCTAATGCTCTGCTTTTCTTTTCTTAAAGTCATTTCCTTTACTCCAGTTTCATTTTCATCTCTTATCAGGTTGAGAAAAATTACAATGAGTGCTCTAGTTCGTTGAATTGGCATAAGGAAAGATTGAGAGAGCTGGAAGCTAAGATTACTTCACTACAAGAGGTATGCATGGGATAAATCACTTGTTACCTTATCATTTCGTGCTTTATGACGTTTACTTGTTTTTCTTCGTGTTCAAAGGAGCTCAGCTCGTGCAAAGTTGCAGCAGCGGCCACTGAAGAGCAATACAATGCTGAACTTTCTACCGTGAGTTTTCAAATTCTTTTGTTTTTAAACCTTGAAGGAGAGCTAACTTTATCGATCTTTTTCAGGCATTTCATGTTTTTAATGTAGATATCCCTAGTTGTTGTTTAGTTCAATCTAATCGATTACTTGGTTGTTGACCTAGGCGAACAAGCTTGTTGAGCTGTACAAGGAAAGTTCGGAGGAATGGTCCAGAAAGGCGGGTGAACTTGAGGGTGTCGTTAAGGCCTTAGAGGCAAGTTTGCTGTAACAATTTAGAGGGAATTGATTGTAGCTTTTGTGTCTGTATGCTCGCCATCTGAGTTTAAATTATGACTGATCAGGCACGTTTGATCCAAGTCGAGAGTGGGTACAAAGATAGTCTTGAGAAAGAAATGTCTACAAACCAGCAGCTAGAGAAGGTACTGAGACACTTTTGTCTATTATTTATAACATCTGTTGCCTGTTCCGGTTACTAGTTAAGTGGTGGCATCCTTTTCAACTTATACTGAGGGTGTTTCCTGTAGGAAAAATTGCTGTTACGGTATTGCTTCAGTTAACCTTATAATCAGATATAGTAACTTGAACGATTGTTCTCTAAAATAAATTAGTTCGTTCTGTCTTCAAATATAGGAGTAATTTCCTATAATCTTAATTTCAATATGTTTTTTTTTGAGAAGTTCTTTTTTCAATATCTGGTATACCCTTTGGATCTACGAGTTCTCACCTTTTGTGTATTTTAGTTTATTTTCTAAACAGATAATTACTTTTGTTATCTTCAATTTCAGGAGAACGAAGACCTTAAACAAAAACTTGAGAAGCTTGAAGCAGAAATTGAGAAAACTAGGAAAACAAATGAGTTAACGCTTTTACCTTTCAGCAGTTTCACAAGGTATAATTCACCTTTCTGGGAACAAGATATTGTTCATTTTGAGGAACCTTTGTACGGACACGCAATAAAGTGATTTTTTTTTGTGTGTTCCTGCCATCTTTTTTTGCTATATTTGCTTATGAAATAGAGCCGAAACAAGTAAAAGTAGGGATTAGTGATATTGGTTGCTTCAAGAGATGTACTTTCAATACGGATTCTATAGATCTCGCCTATGATCCTCTAGTACTACGAACCTGTAGATCTTCTGACCAAAACATAAGGAAGTTTTTAAATTCCTAGCTGGTGCTAGAAAATTATAGTTGTTTGAAGTCTTTACTGGGGTTTACAGTGAAGTGATTTTCTTAAGAGTGTTTGATCCATGAAATTGGTTATAGTGGCATTTAAATATGGTTTTTGATTGCCCTAGACACTAGTGTTCATGTAACGATAACATTTTAAGATGTTTCTTTTGAAATTCTTTTTTTCCTAGAGGGGCAGACGATTCAGGGACCAGCAACATGATAGAGGAAAGCCATGCAATAATTTCTAAGATTCCTGCTGGTGTGTCAGGAACGGCGCTGGCAGCTTCACTCTTACGTGATGGGTGGAGTGTGAGTTTCAGTCTTATTATATTAGTCCATTTTATCAGCATTTCAACTCTATTAGTTGCGTAAATATCTTTTTTTTTTGTTTCTGTAGTTGGCCAAAATTTATGAGAAGTATCAAGAGGCTGTTGATGCAATGAGACATGAGCAATTAGGTCGAAAGGAAGCTGAGTTGATACTACAACGGGTATGAACTACTTGACCGTATTTGTTTAGATGTTAACTCTTGTTTTGTCTCTTTTTGTTAGTTGGCTACAACTTTTTCCAACTTCAGTTCCTTTTTCTTTTCATTTCCTGTAAAATTATGCAAGACTTGTGGGCTTGATGGTCAATACCCGATGGAAACATTAAAAGTTTCCTTTTCGTCAGAGCTGTGTCTGAATTTGATCATTTAACTAGAATGTTGGCCTTGAATCATGTGTATTTAGGTTTTATCCGAATTAGAAGAGAAAGCTGAGTTTATCCAAGAGGAAAGAGGTATGATTCATTTCTGTGCTCCCAAATATTTCTTTCATCTGTGCAGAATTTTTGTTTTATCTTGTTGGATACATCATGTTTAAACCTCATTTGGTGCAATATGTTTTTTGTTTCCAGGTGAGCATGAGCGTTTGGTTGAAGCTTATTCACTAGTCAATCAAAAACTTCAGGATTCTGTATCTGAACAATCAAATATGGAGAAGTACATCATGGAGCTAAAGGTACTTGGTATTATCATAGTGGCTGTTTAGTATGCATATTTTGTGCTGTTCTTATATATTTATTTTATTGATAGGCTGACTTGAGGAGACGGGAACGTGAAAATATTCTATCTCAGAAAGATATATCTGACTTACAGAAGCAGGTTACTGGAAAATCTATTCTCCTTTGTTCACCATGCTATGTTTTTTTTTTTTCTGCATGTTTGTTGTTTCCTTCAGTTTCTTGGCTTAGATGATTTGCAATGTTAATAGGTAGAACTTTAGCTCACAGATATATGCCTAACGGGTTGCCTTATTAATTGCTACTTTGTGTTTGTATACATGATTTAGGTAACGATACTACTGAAGGAGTGCCGTGATGTCCAACTCCGCTGTGGAGCTGCCAGGGATGATGAAGAAGATGATGCTCAGCTTTCTGACGTTGAGATGGAAATGGAATCTGAAGCTGATAAAATTATTTCAGAGCATCTTGTAAGTTTCTCTCTTTTTCTTGAGGTCATTCTATGTGTTAGAATTTACTTGTGAAATAATTTGTGGATGACTAATGCTTGTCCACTTGTTGGGATGAATTTTCAGTTGAAGTTTAAAGATATAAATGGACTAGTTGAGCAGAATGTTAAGCTCCGAAACCTTGTTCGTAGTCTCTCAGAGCAGATTGAAAGTAGGGAAATGGAGCTGAAGGTATGACTGATTTTTTCCCGGTTTTTCCTTCAGTGCAGTGTCGTTTTAAAAGTATTTTTGGAATCCCAGGAAATGTTTGAGACAGACCTGAAGAAAAAGACTGATGAAGCTTCTTCCAAAGTAGCCATCGTGCTCAAAAGAGCTGAAGAGCAGGGTCAAATGATTGAATCACTTCACACATCTGTAAGTCTTTTCCACCCTTCAGTTAGGGTGGTTCTCTTCTCAATTGCACTTGCTTAAATGATCTTGGTTTTCAAATCAATGATTTTTCGTGTACATTTTGTTCTTTTCAGGTTGCAATGTATAAACGACTATATGAAGAGGAACAGAAACGTTATTCATCTAATTCTCGTTCTTCAGATTTGCCTCCAGGTTTGAGCTCTATATAGTGATTATGTGTTCCTGCTACCCTCAATTATTGACTTCACTGGATAAGTTTAATTAAATGAGATTTTAGTTGATCTTTGAACTATAATCCTTACCAAAATCTTATTACAAATGGTTGAGTTTGAGTAGGTAGACAAGAAATATTGAAGATACAGTCGCTACAACTCTGAAATTAAAAATTAGGTTAGGAAGCATCTGGATCTGAATAACTACCGAATTTTAAGATTGGGGAGCATCTGGAATTTAAGTTTGCTCACGATGGTTTACCTCATATATCGCAATAATCAGTCGTGAAAATCAACGCCGTATCCGCACAATCAAATTTCAGTTGAAGTCTAGCTTTTAAACATAATTAGCTTTCCTGAAAATCTCATTTGTTTCCTGAAACGTAAAGAAGATTCACAGGCTGTTTCTTGCTTTGCTAATAAATTGGAATACATAGTTCGGTTGTATAAGCTTTAAAATGGCTTGACTGAGATGTATTTTGTTTGCTGTAGTGCCAGGAAGGAATAACTTTTTACATCTACTTGAGGATTCACAGGTATTTTGTTTCCTTACTCTTCTTTATTATTCTCTCTTTCGGCGCATCAATGTAGTTGTTTGAGACTCATTTGTTGACTGGATTGCTTGTTCCAGGAAGCTACGAAAAGAGCCCAAGAAAAAACTTTCGAACGCATCCGAAGTCTGGAAGAAGATTTAGCGAAGGCTAGGAGTGAGATAATAGCGATAAGGTCTGAACGGGATAAGTTGGCCATGGAGGCAAATTTTGTTAGGGAAAAACTAGAAGGCATCATGAAAGAATCTGAACGCAAGGTGATCTTTAATATTTGTCACAAATTTATATCATCAACTGCTTGTGTGGATTGTGCTTTCTTCATCTTATATATCTTGTAACAGAGAGAAGAAATGAACGGTGTTTTGGCAAGAAACATAGAGTTCTCGCAGCTGATCATCGATCACCAAAGGAAGTTACGTGAGAGTTCTGAGTCTCTGCATGCAGCGGAAGTTATTTCTAGAAAATTATCAATGGAGGTAGTATACCAATCACATACGTCAATTTTTTTGATTTTATGTGCTTTAAATCTAATAGTAATCTGTATTATAGGTTTCGGTTCTGAAACAAGAAAAAGAAGTGTTATCCAATGCTGAAAAACGAGCTTCTGATGAAGTTTCTACTCTATCTCAGAGAGTTTATCGTCTTCAGGTTGGAAGCATTAGTATTGCAAATTCTATCTTAAGTTGTGCATGTTCATTTTCTTTTGGCTAACCTAATTTTCTGCAGGCTACCTTGGATACTATACAGAGTACAGAGGAAGTTCGTGAGGTAACAAAACCACCTTTGGTTTTAGTTTACTAATTTGTTGCGAGGAGGAATACTGATTAAAATTTGATATCTTTACCAAAAATCTCAGGAAGCAAGAGCTGCTGAGAGAAGGAAACAAGAGGAGCATATCAAGCAACTTGAGGTCTGTAGCATATTTAATAATTCTTGTGTTGGCGCATTCCTTATGTAGAAAATTTACTGATTTTTTGGACGGTGTTTTCTCAGAAAGAATGGGCTGAAGCTAAAAATGAATTGCAAGAAGAAAGGAGCAATTCGCGAAATAGCACTTCGGACCGCAATCAAACTTTGAACAATGCTGTTATGCAGGTCGAAGAAATGGGAAAAGAATTGGCTAATGCCTTGAAGGCTGTCTCGGCAGCAGAATCAAGGGCTTCTGTGGCTGAGGTACTCTTTTAAGTCTATTTTACGTTCCTTACGATGGCCAGTTCCTAGATTGCATACTAGCTTTTCTAGGTGGACCTTTCCTGATTGCCTTTCCTCTGGTGGCTATTTTGAAGCGAGTCTTTGCATGTGATTTGGTTTGTGCGAACTGGTTTTACTAGTTTTGGATATGTGTAATAACCACAAGATTACACGTTGTCAATCCACTAAATTTTGCATCTGTCAGCAATCCATACTTATATTGGCATGCTCTATTTTGGCTGGTTATTGTCGTTGATTATTTGTTTAAATGTGTAAAATTAGGCTAGACTTTCTGATTTGGAGAAGAAGATAAGGTCTTCAGATCCTAAGGTAAACGTTATAATTTTCTTGATAATTGAGTTGTGGGGTTACTTCAAACAGCAAGTCCTGAATGTAATTTGCAATTAGTAATATGCTTTTGTAAATTGTAATGAATTCTGTTTTCGCACTTCTAGAGCATTGATATGGACAGTGGTGGAGTCGTCTCTCTTTCTGATAATGAGGTCAGTGAAGTCCTTCACCAATATTTTTATGAGTTTTTAAATTACGTAATTACAGTATTGCTCATATTTCGTGGTTGCAATCTTTTCGTAAAAACTTCAAAGTTATTGTAAAAGATGTTGATTTTTGTACGATAAGGTGAAAACTTTCTTGAAGCTGAACATGCGTCTCCGATAGGAGTTAGGATTTGCATTATGTACTACCCAGCTAGTTGAATAAGCAGATTTGAGACTTTCGCTTAAGCAATTATTTTGTGTTTGCCTTTAACTTGTTGCTATATAGCAATCGAATATTTGTGGTTGTATTGCTGTCTGTTAATCTCTTTTCGATGTGGATGTTATTTACACTAGATGTCCGTAGAACTGCGTACTGCAAAGGAAGAAATGGAAAAGTTGAGGGGAGATGTAGAATCTAGCAAAAGCCACATGCTTCAGGTAATTGCTGAATTTGCTTTGTTAGTTTGGTATTCCTCACCACTAGCAACTGACGTTGTGGATTATCTTACAGTACAAGAGTATAGCCCAGGTGAACGAAATTGCTTTAAAGCAAATGGAATCTGCCCATGAGAACTTCAGACTTGAGGTATTGGTGATTGTCCGTAAACAATGATCTTATCTAGCTGTGCAACTATTTCCTTTAATAAAAGTAGATCTGTTATTTGGTTTGATTTTTAACCTGATGGCTATTTATAGGCTGAAAAGAGACAGGAATCGTTGGAAGCAGAGCTTGTTTCTCTTAGGGAAAGGGTGTCAGTACTTGAAAACGACTGTCTACAAAAATCTGAGCAGATAACCAATGCTGCTGCAGGAAAAGAAGATGCTCTTGTATCAGCATCAGCTGAAATTGCGAGTCTGAGAGAAGAAAGCTTAGTTAAAAGGTACATGTTATCTTTTGACCCATCCGCATACACATGTTCGTCTTTAAATTGACATCATAGAATTGAATGCAGTTCCCAAATCGAAGCAATGAATATCCAAATGTCCACTATGAAGGATGACTTGGAGAAGGAACATGAAAAATGGCGTGTTGCTCAGAGAAATTATGAAAGACAGGTTTGTGAAGGCTCTCTATTTTAAGAAATATATTCACCATCATGCATATTCACGTCGTTGGCTATAACTTTGGTTTTTATTGGATAATTCTCGAAGCTGAAATACTTCAATACCCATCTTGTTGCTCCATTTTATTAAACAGTGGTTTCTGAAAACTCTATTTTATAACACCTCTGTCTTATAACACTTCAGATATTTTCATAAAATGCTTGTTAGGTTACTTCTATATTTTGATTTTGTTCTCCTTTAGTCCAGACATTTTAATGGCCTATCTTGTTTCTCTACTTTCTGGAACGCAGGTTATTCTGCAGTCTGAAACTATTCAAGAGCTGACGAAAACATCGCAGGCTTTGGCTTCCCTTCAAGAGGAGGCATCTGAACTACGTAAATTGGCTGATTCAAGGGGAACGGAAATTGTAACTTCTACTCTATTAAAACTTCAATGTTATTTTTAAATCTTCCACAGTTACTGTCGGGAAACATAAACTAAAGTGCTGATTCCAGAAACGATTTAATTATCTTTTATGGTCTTTTTCAGTCCGAGCTTAACTCCAAGTGGAGTGAAGAGAAATGTATGCTAGAGCAGCAAAAGAATCAAGCGGAGAAGATGTATCATGAACTTAATGAACAGGTGGCCACTGCTCTCTGATCTTTACTTTTTGGCTATCTTACTCTTTTCAATGCATATGACATATCGAAGTTGGCACCTCTCGTCCATTATCTGTTTGATGTTATTTAGTGTGTTCTATTCCTATCATATATGATGAGGATTATGTAGAGTTTCAGTTGATGTTCTTGTTACGAATTTTCCACTCATCTTAATCGCTCTCTCCATCAGAACAAATTACTCCATAGCCGACTTGAGGCTATGCATCTTCGCTCAGCTGAGAAAGATAGCCGTTCTGGAAACCTATCATCTGGAAACACTGACTCGGATCAACTTGGAGATTCTGGTTTGCAAAGTGTAGTCAATTATTTGCGCAGAACAAAGGAAATAGTAAGAGAAGTTCCATATTTAGGATTGCTTTCTTTTCTTTCTACCTCGTCTGCGTACTGTGTCGTTATCTAAGTTTTCTGCATCTTTTTTGACAGGCTGAAACAGAAATATCACTTATGAGACAGGAAAAGTTACGGTTGCAATCGCAAGTAAGTTGTTGTATTTTATCATTATCCTAATTTTGCTATAACATCTCTTTTAAAGCAACACCCTTCTCAATACACGCACACATGTAAAGAAAAAAAATCCTATATATTTATTAGAGTTTTGACTGCGTTACGATTTTTCTTGCAACATTGTTATTGTCTAGCTTGAGAGTGCCTTGAAGATGGCAGAATCTGCCCGGGGTTCACTTAATGCTGAGCGTGCCAGTACAAGGGCCTCATTATTGACTGAGGATGAAATCAAATCTCTCCAGCTCCAGGTAAAGTTGAATGACACGAACTAATAATCTTGCTTCTTCAGTTCCTCAATTCAATACTTTCTGCTTGGAGCTCGTCGTTTTGATTCCCTAGCCAAGGTTGGAATGAAATTATTAACTTTAGCTGACTTCAAAGTTCTCCTTGCAGGTTAGTGAGGTGAACTTGCTCCGTGAAAGCAACATGCAACTCAGGGAAGAAAACAAACATAACTTTGAGGAGTGCCAGGTTCGTAGTGGAACTTTCAGGAAAATTTCTTCTGCTTTATATGGCTCGAGTGACTAAACTCCCTTGCACCACCTGATCCTGCTGACTGTCTTAGTAAGAGCTGATAAAACTTGTTTCAAATTTCAGAGATTGCGTGAGGTAGCTCAAAAGGCTAAGACGGATTCCGAAAACTTGGAAAATCTATTGAAGCAAAAGCAAACCGAGTTAGACTTGTGTATAAGCGAGATGGAAAGGCTAAGGAAGGAGTCCGATCTTGAAAAAAAGAGGGTGGATGAGGTACGCTAGTTGATACTAAAAGCTATATATTTATTTACGCATACTTACAACTGTTTTCGTTTTTTGCAGTTGAGAGAGACTTATAAAAACATTGATGTTGCTGACTACAATCGCCTCAAAGTTGAAGTGCGGCAACTCGAGGTATTCCTCTAAAGTTAATGTGACATTGTTGAAATTTCTGCAGTAGTCATGTTTTTTTCGTAGGTGTGTATAAGTTCCCTAGCTATGTTACTGTGCAACAAGTTAAAATGTCAATTCATGAAATGATACCATTGTCTGCTGAAGGTCGTTGTTAAGGGACTGTATATCTAGATTCTAAACAGTTACTAATCATCATATTTCCTGGTCAATGAAACTGTCTAGGAGGCCTCTTTGTCTCCTTTTATTTCTTACCTTTGACGCTGATTACACAATGGCATTTCGTTCATATTCTAGTGTAGGATAATTGTCTTTTTAACTGGCGAGATTTTTGGGTGAACTTATCTTTTAGTGTATGAATGACGCTGATGCTATAAATTGTGTTGATATGACTAGGAGAAACTGAAAGCGAAAGATAATCATATTGAAGGTTTCAAGAAGCTTCTCCTAGAGAAGCAGAATAAGATATCGCAACTAGAGAAGGATCTAACAAACTGTAAAAACGATCTGAGTGAGAGGGAGAAGGATCTAACAAGATGCAAAGCAGAACTGAGTGAGAAAGAGAAAACGTTAGACGCTTCTCAGCAAGCACAGGTAGAATGAGAACGATCTCTCTTGATGGAAACTTAGCTGTTACATGTAGAATGAGAACTACCCCACCTGTAAAGCTGCTAATCCTGTCTCTGTACTTTTTTATCAGGCGACTATGGAGTCAGACTCGGAGAAGCTGAAAGCAGAGATCACAAGGGTCAAGAGATCTTATACCTTCATGAAGAAAAAGCTCGAAAAGGAAAGGGACGATTTGAACAGTGATAATCAGTCACTCTCTAAACAGTTAGAGGAAGCCAAAGAGGGTACCTATCATTATTTTTAAGTCATAATATTTTTTGGTAAGTTTCTATTAGTATTTGCTCATGTTATCTATTGGTGCCAAAAGCTGGAAAG
The DNA here is from genome assembly GCF_020379485.1 of Brassica napus. Taxonomy (NCBI): domain Eukaryota; kingdom Viridiplantae; phylum Streptophyta; class Magnoliopsida; order Brassicales; family Brassicaceae; genus Brassica; species Brassica napus. Next base: position 47,644,773 of record NC_063449.1, on the reverse strand, counting down.
AGAACAACAACTGATGCTACGGTGGAGCAGGCCGTTAAGGAGAGAGATGAAAAAGAACAAAAAATTCAGGTATTATTAGACAAATCGTATTTAGTTTGTAGCTCCCTGATTTCATGTGTTCTGTGCCCTTTTTAAAAACACATGAACTTTTGCTGCAGATATTGGATAAATATCTTCATTCACTGAAAGATGACCTGAAGAAGAAGGATGACGAATTAACAAAAGAGAAAACAGAACGCAAGTCTGTTGAGAAGGTACTTGAAGACTCCTTGGCCAACATTAAAAAGGTTCGGTTCTCTCCAGCCTCACTTGTGTGTCTCTTGTTACTCACGTCTTGTGGCAATTTTAGAAACATAGTTCTTCAAAGTACCCAATTTGAAAATCGTCACCCAATACCTTATAGCTCATATGTTCCCTATCTTTTTCTCAGGAGAAAACTAAAGTGGATGAAGAGCTTGTTAAGCTCGAGAGGTATCAGACGGCATTGGCTAATCTCTCTGAAGAATTGGACAAATTGAAGCAAGCGGATGGAAATCTTCCAGAGGTAACTAGTATTTGTAGATATATTTATATATGCACCAACATATATCATGTCACTCATGACCTATGTTCTAAGCTTTCTTTCGTTTCTTTTAAATAGGGTACTTCAGCTGTCCAGGTTCTCTCTGGAAGCGTATTGAATGACCAAGCCGCTGCCTACGTATCAGCTGTTGACTCCTTTGAACGCATGGCTCGTACTTTTGTCCTCAATTCTCAAGGCAGCACCAAATCTACCGATATGGTTACTGAAGCATCCCCTGCTACAGTTGAGCCTTCAGCCATAGCCAGAGCTTCTTCGTCAAAAGCACCGATGGCGACTACGCAGCAGCAACCCAAAGTGAAGAGATTGACTTTGCAGAAACCAAACGCTGAACTCCGCAGAGGGAGGATTATTCGTCCCCAGCTTGGCAAACCAGAGGAACCTCAAGTTGATACTGAGATGCCAGAAGCCGAAGGAGCTGGTGGTGAAGGAAAACAGCCTTCCTCCCATGTCACAGAGAGTCAAGGAACCACAGTTGTACCGCCTGTTCAGACACATGTCCGTAAACGGCAGGCCGATTCGTTGGCTTCTGAGCAACCGCAAGCGACTCAAGGGGAAGCTAGTACCGAGATTGTACCACCTGCGTCTAAGAAGCCAAAAGGATCTGAGACAGAACCTGATACTGCCGAAGGTGATAACCTCTCCAAAGAGCCAGACATGGATGAAACCATGGATGCTACTACTGCCGCCGAAGACGACAATGAAGAAACAGAAGCTGAGATTGCAGATGAGGAAACAGTGGAAGCACAACAAGAAAATGAAGCTGAAGAAGGGCAGGATAAAGCTGATGAACCAGTGGAAGAAAACCCAACCAAGACTGAAACCATCCCTACCGAAGAAGAGTTCAAGGATCAGACCGAACAAGAGAATCAAGATCTGGCAGATGCGGAATTTGATAAAGAAGAAGGCGAGCTCGATCTAGATACACTGGAAGATCTCGAAGAGCCTACGGATGTAGCTACTACACCCATGCAGTCACCTATTAGGATGGAGACAACAATGGAGGAAGCTGAAACAACCATTGAACCACCACTAGAAGATGTTAAGAACGACGAAGGAGGTGATGTAGCTGTTGAAGAAGCCTCTGATAAACCCAACAATGGTAATAATCAACAAGTAGCAGAAACCGATCTCAAGCCAGAGACCACCTCTGCATCTGCCACTCCACCCACTTCCTCTACTCCAGAAACTGAAGAAACGAAAAGAAACCGATCTCAAGTAGCAGAGACCACAGTAGCTACAACTGTCTCTGCATCTACCACTCCAGCATCAGCAGGTGCGAGCGAAACTCCAGAAACTAGTGAAGAAACGAAAAGAGCAGCGTCGCCAAGTAGGACTATTAATATAGCTGATAAAGCAAAGGAGAAAGCAGCTATAAGACGAGCCGGAGTAGCCGCTTTAGGAGGAACCCGAACTCCCTCACCAGCCAACCGAGCTCCTTCACCACCGGCTCCTAGAGGTCGTGGTCGAATTGTAAACACTCGAGGAGGCGGTCGAGTGAATTCTCGTGGTGGCCGAACCACACGCGGTGGACGTGGACCACCCCCGAGCCAGCCGTGATCTGTTCTAGGTTTGTTCTGAGTTAGCCATGCAGGCTCCTTGAAGAGATCGTAGAGAACTCATTTTCATGTCTAAGCCTTTTATAAACTTAATATGTCTAAGCCTTATCCTACGATTTTTGAGATTTCACTATTAAACCAAATTTTATTCGTCAATGGTATTACAAAACTGCAAAACATTACACACAATAGCATAAGAAGAAACTAATCACTTGTTATAAAAATCAAAGCAATCCGAACCAATGGAACCGTTTTATGGCGACTTAAAAGGAAAAAACCCAAAACACACAACAGCTACTTTTAGTTACGTCACAGTTCCTGTCATGTAAGTTTTCCGCTCTTTGATATCTCCATTGTTTGGAGATCAGCAACCAATTCTTCTTCTTCTTTCTTCTGTGATCAAAACCGTAAAGGGACAAAGAGGCTGGTTAGAATTAAGGGCTAATTGGCTTACTAGCCACATTTCGGTGAGAACTCAAGGAATTAACAGTACACAGAAACAAGATGAAGATGACTACAAGATCTAAAGATGACCTTTATCTGAGCCGGAGGGAACCTTAGCTTCTTCTGAACCATAACCTTCTCTCTATTTTCATAAAAATCGAAATCATCTAATATAGACGTCTTTGCTGCATAGCTGTTGAATATGTTCAACACTTCACTCCCTTGTGGCAACCTCACCTATGTAGAGTTTAAAACAGCATGAGAATTAGTTGTTTCTTGTGACAATTGATCATTCACTAAAAAGACTGTTTGTTACCTCTTGTGTGTCTCGGCTATTCGTTACAGGCTTGTTCTCATTGTTCTCCAGTATTACATGCCTTAATTGCGGATTTGGAACATCTTTGATTATGTGCCACTTGACCGGAAAATAGCCAGTCCACTTATCTTGCTGCCAAAAGTCCATGCTCTTCTCATAATCTACTCTCCCAGTCATCTCAGCTATACCGCAAAACTGGCCACTTGCATTCACCTGCAGTTCAATAAAACCACATCAGAGACCAACCAAGAGATGTCAGCACCAAATGAAAAAATTATATACTTCATTTACCGAGAAGAAAAGGAAGACAGGGCACGTTCCACCTTTCTCTGCAACCTTCTTTTGAGATTCTTGATACGCACTGTCTAGCTTCTTGTTCCCATTGAGAGTACTAGACCAAACACTGTACTTGATGCTCTTGTGAATGTCGTCTTCGCTATAAGATTTTATCACAAAGAACATTGCTTCTTCATACTTGGTCTCAAAGCTAGGGAGGTTGTATTGATCTCTTTTGATCACAGAACCTACACAGGACTCACATTCTCCTTCAGTACTATTAACATTATCTTTGTTCCTCGCTTTCGCCTTCTCTGTTTCATCTCTATTTAAAGCTCCAGACTTCTTAGGCCGAGCTCCCATGCCGTGACTTGTGAAAGAAGTCTTGGTCTTTGAGTAATAGTTGCTGGGGTTATAACTTGAAGAAGAAGATATGTTCTGTTTCAAAGGTTTGGTACTTGTAGCAACACCGTACACATACTTGTCTTCCCATAGATAGGTTGGCGATGAAACATCTCCATAACCATATTGGTTCTGATAATACCCTTGAGCTGCATACATTGGTGAGTGAAGGGCCTGACTTGACACACAAGCCGGGCTTATAGGCATATAAGTGGAACTAACATCATAAGATTGAAACCCTGGCATCATGTAGACCAAAGATCCATTTTCACCTTGCATAACCTTCAAATCAAGATCAAGAAAAATGGTCAGATAAAAAAAAGCTATTCGAGTATCTAAATATTTATATACAAAAAAAGTTTTGATTACTGGGTATTGAGCTTCTGTTCCATAACTATAATATCCATTATCCTTTGCTTCTCCAACTGAACCATCAAGACTTGGATAGTACAATCCATAGTAGCCACCATAAGGACAAGGGAGGCCTTGATATGTCTCAAGGGTACCATAATATGGCTCTGACTGGCGGCTCTTCTAAACCATATAAGCCAAAATAACAAGCACATGATGTTAAAAACATTCCAAAAGAAAAACGTAATCATCTTAATTAACAAAGAAGATAATATGATCTCACCATGGATGTGGTAGAGGCAGAGACCACCTTAGCAAGAGGATCCACTTTAAGGTTCGTCACCATGTCGTCAATGGCTGAAACATGTAGGCAGCAAACGTTCTCTAAGAGACCAATCAATGTAGAATGATATATGTATGTATAGAGTAAGACACAAACACTAATAATATCGTAGTGAGGAGACAGGTTTGAAACGTGAACTGATGTCTGAATATTTAGTCGTACCGATAAAAACTAACAACTAAGCGTGAACGAAATCATATCTATATATATATTATTCTTCTTTTTGTAGATAAGAGTGTTGAGTATATCAGCAAGAAACAGAGCACTAATAAACACATATACACGCACATAGATATATATATAATATATTATACATCACGAAGAAGATAGCAGCAAAGGATAATCTCTTTTACCTGAAAACAAAGTACATATACGGAACAGAGAAAAAACAGAGAGTTGATGAGATATATAAAGAGAGAAGAAGAATAGTAATGGCTATTCAAGAAGAAAGAAGAACAGAGATGTTTTGTTTTTGCCCTTTTGGTCTTTTTTTCTTCTATTTGTTCCACACTTTTTATTTATTTTAGTTGAAAAATATTAGAAAAGTTTATTTCTTAATAAAAAGAGGTTGGGAAGAGGTACAGATGGAAGGTGGAGAATAGCCCAAGTCATGGGATAATGAGATGAGTGAACAAGCTGACCGTTGGATTAAGCTACTACTAGAGGAAATTATAACATCTTTTATGTTGCCAACTTTTCCATATGGGATCCTATTCTTTACACAACTCTCTTCAGTGTGCTTCTTCAAAAGGTTATAATAAAGAAGGCATCTTATTTTGGCATTAGCTACCAAAAAATCATTTCTACTATTTTCTAGAGGAATATAATTATATGGAAAAAATATGAAAGTTAGGACCAGTTCTCATGGTCAGGCAAATAATAAAAAGCATATAATATGGTTTTGAAAAAAAAGGAGAATAATATAATTTTGATAGTTGAAAACAATGGATTTGGCCATATCTCTTTTTCTCCATGTATCACTTCAGTCTGAGCAATGCCACAAATAAGAAAAAAACACAAATATACTTTTTCTTTTTCCATTCAAAAATCTATTATTATAAAAAAATCTTTGTCTCCCTCCTGTTGCGCCACATCAGCGCCAGGTTAGAAAGTCGCTCATCCTCAAGACGACACGTGTCGCTGTTTTCAAAACACTTCATTTAAAATTGATACTGAGTTAATGATATTTGGGCCCGAAATCCAGAAAAAATTAGGCCCATAATGCCTTCATCTTCTTCCCGACATACAATTTTAGGGTTAATCGGCTCTAGGACTCTAGGATTCTGTATACAAACGATGGCGGTTCTGATATTGCCTAAGACTCGATGATTCATCGTCGGACTCTGATCATGTCGTTTTAGTCTCCCTGATTCACCTCAAAACCGTTACAAGTCGCATTGATTCAAATCATTAACCAAAACTTAACTCTTCCTGCCCATTACAACCACGATCTCGAATTCAATGAATTTATCCATCTTGCAGGCGGCGATTCTCCCCTATAAAAAGGTTAGGATTCATCCCTTCCTAATCTTGAGAGAATTTTTATTTTCAATATAATGGATGCCTCATCTGTCATGATCTCTGATTTGAAGGCTGACTGTTGTTCTTCTAAGGTGGAGGTGTGGCTGGCTGCTGTAGAGTTTTCAAATATGGTTTACAAATTTTTATTTGTAATCTGGTTATATTAAGGGACGTTAAGAGGGGGAAATCTGCGAGAGGTTGGGGAATCTTGCCATTGATGAGTATTGTAGCTCGAAGAATCACACGAAAATGAAGATTTTTTTAATCAAAGAAATGGACATGAGGAGATGCAAGAGGAAGAACATGAAGAGACTGGGAGGCGGTGGTCTTTCTCTCCACATTTTTGCTAACTTGAAAGTCAAATAACAGTCACAAAAATGCTTTCATAAGAGACTCTTACTACATAGTTGTTAGCTACTCTTTTCTGATGCGAGAATTGGGAGGAACCCTTGCTTTAAGATGATGATATGATTGCTACAGTGTGTATGTAGTAATTTGTTATGTATATATTATGTGTATGTAGTATGTAAGATGATTAGAAGAAAGTAGAGCATATCCTAATTAGTCAGTGACTATGTCAATGGTGTTAAGAATTAGAAGAAGACTATTTTGGAGCTCTTATGATGAGATTCAGACTAAGCTTGAAGTAAAGATTGAATGAGTTTTGTTTCTTTTGCGATGATCTATTAACTTTTCTCTTTCCAGAAAATAAAAATGAGTTCTACAAGAATGCCAAGTATGTGAGCAAGTTTAGGAAGTCAACGAATCATCACAACTTTTGTGAGAAGGATGAGATGAAGCAGCAGAACTTTTAAGCAGATGATCATAGTAAAAAACTTTTGTGTAATTCATCCTAAAAGAAACACGAAAAGGTACTGAAGCATGCCATGGATTTTATAATTTACACATGCTTTTACATTTTATGTCTTTTCACTCTCCCTAGAAGATCAAGAGCAAAACAAAGATGGCTTCTGGTTACGTAAAAATTTAATGTTAATAACAGTTTTATAATTAATCTAGCTAGCTCTCAGACCTTTTTTTTTTCAATCTCAAAAAAATTATTAAATATTTTTTCTTTGTTTTCCAATAAATGTCGAGAGCTCTACGAATCTATCCAGACCACTTAGCAGTTGTAAAGAAGAGTCCTCTTATTCACGTTTGATAACATCACTTATATGTAACGACATAGTGTGTATATGTAACGACATAGTATGTAACCTACAGCTATACACACTAAGTTACAAAACATAACCGACCTATATATGGCCAAATACTTCTTCAAGATTACTAACATCCAACTTGAATAGAAAAACACTTAACTCAAGATTTTTATATATAAAATTTTTTAAACCAGTTTTAATTCAAACCAACTTCCATTTATAAACCAGCTTCTGCTAAACCAGTGTTAACAAATTCATGCTAAAGCACAAGATGCATCATGTAAAGTTCATAAAAAAAGATGCATCATATATAGTTATTCGACTGTTTCTTATAAACTTTGAGATCTGAGATTAATATGTAGTGTACATATTAAATAGGATAATAATAATTACTCTTTTGTTAAAATGTGTGAAAATGATAAAAAAAAACATATATAACTGTGGGATTATATTGACATTGTTAATTGTGTCATTATAATTTTTAAAATAAATAATAAAATACATAGATAAAATTGCTATAAAACAATCATGAACCTAATACCATTTTAGTTAAATTAAATTAAAAATTAAAAATAATTTTATATTATTAGTTTATTTACGTGTCCGCCCGTAGGGAGGGTTTACCCTAGTATGATATATTCATATTAATGGGTGTCACCATTTTAGTAATACTTTTCTCCAAAGCATGTATTTATTAATTGTTTTTCTAAACAGTTTTTTTTGTAACTGTTGAAATTCCAAAATTTAATTTCATAATCTTTCTTAAAATGGAAATCAATCGGTAAAAATTAAATAATTATTTGTATCTGATTCATTTTGGCATTTGATATACAAAAAAAAAATTTACTTGCATTATTATTAGGTCAACAATACTATAATTACAATTTTAATATATCATTTTTTAAAAGAGGTGAACAGTTCATATACGCTATAGTTGTTGTTTGGATCTTCTTTGAAAATGTTATTAAAGATGGGAGGTTGAGATCTCTTACCATTGATATGGTTCCATTATTGCAAAATCTGAGTCTTCTTTTAAATCTTTTGTATTATTATTAGGTGTTAAGTGAACCATTCGTATATATACAATTGTATCCATTCAATAGTTCTACGCTGCACCCACATCCAATTCATAAAGTTATCATTTAAAATAGGTGGATACCACAAGTCTGTAAGTTTAATAGTATGATCCTACGACTACAAGAATTAAATCTAGTAAACTTTTAACTTCTCTTTAGTAGATTCCAACTAATATTTAAACTTTGCACCACCTTACCTGACTCCATTAGTATTATATTTATCCAAAGTAGATATTGCTTCGAGGGCAAGAAAATATTTGTCAACATCGCATAAGAAGCCAAATAACCCTACAAAAAATCATATGAAATGATAATCTAAATGTATGGAGCGCAAGAGAAATACAAGGTGCCACGTTTTGTCTTTTGCCGTGGCCTAAACGTGTCTGCTTCACACCTTATATGATTTATTTATTTAAATGTATGTATTGAATATTTCCCGTGGGTTTACGTATGCATAACAAGTTTTATATGATTGCATAAAGAAATGGCCATTTTTGTAGTCTACAAAGTGTTTAATAAATGAATATATATTAGTTGTGATGAATTCATCTTTGTTGAATCCATCAATATAGATTTATATTTTCAGTCAAAAAAAAAAGATTTATATTAAGCTTTGTTGTTATTCATTAGAGAGTTGTGATCTGAAAAACGAGTAGCTAGTAGTACATTGCATGGACATGTGTAAAAGAGGAGTCTCTATATAAAAACCCTATGGGCTAAACATGTTACGCTTTATCGAAATGGATACAAATCACTTTCGACCGTACATAGGGATATAGTGGGCCTTTCATTGTTTTCTATAAATGCTCATTTAGCTCTCGAATTGTCAGCTTCTCTGGTTAGAAAGCACATTGGTCGTTGGTGACTTGGTGATCATTGATCAATGAATTCTCTCGCTAAAGAGCAATTTCAAAATGTTATGAAACAGTGATGGGATTATACAGAATCAGCAGAAATGATATTAAAAAATCATGCAGATAAATATGGATATTTTATGCACCAATTTGATATTTTTTTTGGAAGATCACACTCATAGAAAAAAATGAAATAAACTATATAAGTGATCATATGGTTGGAGAAAAATCTATTTAAGAAAGAAAAGAGATAACCAAGGGGAGAACACAATCTTCCTTTGTCTTCAGCAAATGTATCCAAGGGGACCTTTTATTCCCTCCACTTCTCCACTTTCTTTGGAAACACAGAAAATACTTTTTCTCCATCCATTTCTTCTCCTCTCCTCTCTTTTTCTCAATTAATCATTGTTTTCCCCCCTTATTTTCAAGACAATTATCATGTTCCCAACAAACAAACAAAAAAACTGAACAGAAAAAAAAAACATAATCTTCGAACTACACTAAATCATTAAGATACATATTAGATGAAACATAATATTTTACTGTTTTTTTGAAAATAATATTTTATTGTTAATTTGTTCAAAATCCATAGTTTCCCTCAAACTTCAAACATCTGCCTCGGTTGTTTAATATAAGTACGTACCTCGACGTGCAGACCAGTCCTCTAGCTAGATTCTGTTCAACAAAACATGAAGGAGACTTTTAATATTCGTGATACCACGTAATATCCATATATGGATGATAAAGGAACTCAATCCCTATTGACTCTTCTTTAACAAAACAGGCTTCTCAGTAAGACTCATCGTACCTGGCTATGTTTTCTAAGACGGGCAAGAAGCTTGACTCCCCGAGGTAGGCACAAGCAAGGTTGGCATAACAATAATGATCATAATTTTTATATCGAGATATTTTGTTTTCTTGAGCAGTCAAGTCATCATGTCTCGTCCTTGGAGCCAAGATCAGAATCAGCTTATCATACAGATTAATCAACAGCTAGAAAAAGTTCTTCCCGTCCTGAATGTAATTTTCTATTTATAAAAGTATAAATAAAATACTTATGTTAAATGAAATTATTTTGTAAGATCTAAACCTGAAAAATATTTATAACTATTTTTTAATGTTTCATAAAGTTTTAAGTGTTTTAGTCAATATTTGATAAATCAAATAATTTGAAAATATTAATAAAAAGTTGTTAGAAAGATGAGATCTAATTTGTTATATTGTTTGGACACAAGATTAATTATTGTATTGTTGGAAAACATAGATAGTAGTATAATGTTGTTTCCATAATCACATTAATGTAGTTGTAATGTTTTCATCAGTTTTTTTGGACGTCAAATGTTTTCATCAATTATATATAACATTTAATGTAATATAACAGTTAGCAAAATTTAGATACACCACAATATTTCTGTTTTAATAAGATAGATATGCCACATGCTTATAATGCCAAAATTTTGTGTTTGGTGGATACATGCATCATCATCATTTTAACATGTTACATTGCATCAGTTATACACATCAAATCATTTTTCTAATGTTGGGAAATATATCAATCTGAGGGTGTCTAATTAAAAACCTAGGAGAAAATGAAACTGCACAAGATGATATGAAACACTAAATAAAGTATCTCTTAAGAACATGCAACGTATTTCAAAAGTTTAAATTTAAGTTGTAAATATTTTGATATTATTCACTAATTCTATAGTAGATATTTTTTTTCTTCAACAATTAGCTCATTCTAAGAACCAGAGGTTATAATATATTCATCCATAAGACGGTAAATTCAAACTGAATTATTATTTTTTATTTAGCAAATGCATAAAATCAAAGATTCGATCCGATCTTCTTACCTCAGATCATGAGCTTCCTAAACGGTGATTATGTTCCCGTCAACATAGGTTTCATCCAGGCGATCAATAGCCAAAAACAAGAACGCCATGGATGGAAAGACAACAAAAGAAAAACCGGTCGAATAGTTTTGATCTAATATATGTCTCAGAGTCCACAGCCTCCAAGACACTTTCCCAGCGACACCGCATCAGTCATCTCAACAAGATTTCCAACATGACATGTTGCAAACTTGCTTTCGTAGATAATTCTTTCCCCTGACTTGATTTCTAGGATTATATCATATGAATGTTTGATTCTAAAAAGAGAGTGGAAGATTGTACTAATTTTGCCATTAACATTTATGAGAGACGAATGATTGATATGAAATTTATCGGGTTCATCAATTTCTAAATGTTATGTCATGTGAACTATTATGTTACCGGTTTGTTTACTAGAAATTTAATGGCCGGTTGAATTGCTAATTTATATTATGTATGGTTGATGAATGTTTACAAAGATATAGTAATATTTTGCAATTTGGTTTAACAAATTAAACGAATCAGTCAGTCTACATGTCATAAATGGAACACATATTAATGATTAAATGCTTTAAAGCATATAAAATCAAATTTATTTTTTGTTGTATGTTACCTATAATCAATAATAATATTAACTAAATCTTTTAATTAATCTTTAAGTCTAAGTTTTGCATTTAAATTCAGTTAATAAAAATTTATTGTTATGATATTATTAGTTAAATAAGATCATACATCTAATTCAAAAATTAAAATTCTCAAAATCAATAATAATATTAACTAAATCTTTTAATTAATCTTTAAGTCTAAGTTTTGCATTTAAATTTAGTTAATAAGAATTTATTGTTATGATATTATTAGTTAAATAAGATCATACATCTAGTAAAAAAAATAAAATTCTCTAAATAAAAAGTCACTTATGAAATAAATCACTAATTCTATTTTAATAGATAAAATATTTTCTTTTAAATTAGAAATAAAAATAAACATTTGTTTCTAACAAAATCTATTTAAAATCTTTGTAAAATGTATTTTCAAAAACGAATCAATTTAAATTGTTATTGTTAGTAAAATACAATCAATTTTTTTTATATAATTTTAGTTTTTCGTTTATAAATAAAAATAAGTTAATTTTAATTTCTAATGACATTTTATGATAATTAGAATTTAAATTAACTAAATTTCAGAAATAATTTTAAAAAGATTTAAAAAAGATTTTGTTAGATTTTTTTCCAAAAATATTCATTTGTATTTCAATCAAAAAGATAAAGATATTATAATTAGAATATGTTAAATTTGTTAAAGTTTCTAAAGAATGGTCTAACTGAAAAATCTATATATTGGTATTATCATTAAAATATAATTAAAATATTTATATAATTTTAATTTTCGTTATAAATAAAAATTAATTAATGTTAGTTTCTAATGACATTTTATGATAAATAGAATTTAAATCAATTAAATTTCAGAAATAATCTGCACAATGTGATCGGACAGGCGCTGAGGTTCCCGGAAGTTTCGAATGTGAACTCGGCGGCGAGGGATTTGATTAAAGGACTGTTGGTTAAGGAGCCGCGGAAACGATCGCGTATGAGCGAGGCGCGACAGAGATCAAGCAGCATCCGTTTTTCGAAGGTGTGAATTGGGCGTTGATACGGAGTGCAACGCCTCCGCACGTGCCGGAGCCCGTGGATCTCACGTGTTTCGCGAGTAAGGATAAGGAGACAATGGCTGGTGGTGGTGACGAGGGGAAGAAGAGTAACAACCACCCTAGTAGTCACCATGATCCTGATTACATTGACTTTGAATACTTTTAGCTATTGATGGTTGTTATACTTCTTTCAAACACTTCCCGCCTTTTATCTCTACATAATTGTTTTTTATTCAACCTTTTTTTTAATTAGTGTTCAGTATCAAATGTATAAACACATGATTTTCATTCCGTTATGTGTAATTTTGTATATATATCAAATTAAAAACATTCACTAATTAATCACTATATTTGAATCGAACATCCAATGATATTATCTTAAGCTTTTCCGTATTTAATTTTTAAAATATACTAAACTTTTGGTTTACGTGTGGAATTTACGCTGGCCAATGCCTAAACACTTTTGGTAGATATTATTGGGCCGGACATGAAATATCCTCCTCCCGTAATTGTGTCCGAATTGAATCTTGAGATCTTGTGGCATGCATGTTGTTTTTGTGTACTTGCTGGATTAGTGTTTTCCTTGGATATGCTAATCCATCTCTTCTTAGGCTTATGCCATGCATGCAAATACTTATGGACCTTTTGGCAAGAAGAGTAGGGGAAGTAATGTTTCCTCGCCTTTTATTTTGCTTACCAATAATTTGTGCACACAGTAAAGCAAACACGTTGAGGCTACGGAGACAGAAGCGGATCCTCTCTTGCTATCTTCGTGTGTATGTGACCATCATTGATCTTGTACACAACAAGAAAGTGGTATTGACGATGATAGATATATAGTTGCAACATCAATATATATACGGACCCGGCTTCGAATCCCCGTGTGGCCACCCGGGCCCTAACCCTGCTACTTTCTGGGGTGGAAATCACGTGGCTGCTGCGGATCTCGTGGGATTAGTCGGTTGACCTCGGTCGCCGGATGCCACGGATATCAAAAAAAAAAAAAAACATCAATATATATACCTTCCCAACTTGTTATTTTTATCAACTTTACACGGCCTAATAATTGAATCAGAGTGTCGGCTATAAAAATTCAACGACCAGGCCACCGCGTGGACCCCACACTCACACTAAGAACGGTGTAAATATTTGTTTTTCTAAATTTGATTTCACATTTTCCTAAACTGTGACTTAATAACGAATCTCACAAGCAAGCTTATCTTCTTCGTATGGCTCTGACTTTCCTCTTGGGCGTTTTCTCCTTCATTGTCTTCTGCTTAGGACTACGACGTCTCCTTCACTCTGACAAGAGAAAAAACCCAACGCATCTTCTGCATCATGTAACTTCCACAACTGCTGATGCTTCTCCATCTTTGCAGTCACCCTCGTCCCGCCCTTTGTGGAAGTACGATGTGTTCCTCAGTTTCAGGGGAACAGATGTACGGAAAGGATTCCTCAGCCATCTCTACAAGGCTCTCACCGACAACGGAATCCACACTTTCCGCGACGATACAGAGCTTCAGCGAGGGAACTTCATCAGCCCTGCTCTCCTCGGAGCCATCGAGCAGTCAAGATTCGCTGTCGTTGTCTTATCCGAGAACTACGCCACCTCTCGCTGGTGTTTACAGGAGCTCGTGCATATCACCAAGTGCGTCAAGAAGAAGCAGATGGAGTTGATCCCTGTCTTCTTCGGAGTTGATCCTTCACATGTCAAGAGACAGTCTGGAAACTTCGCCAAGGCCTTCGCTGAACACGACAAGAGGCCTAATAAAGATGCTGTGGAGTCATGGAGAAAAGCTATGGCCACAGTGGGATTCATCTCCGGCTGGGATTCAAGAAACTGGTGATGATCCATTTCTTACACAACCTTTTTAATTTATGTTTGTTAGAACCACAAGACCATGATTAATTGCAAGACCATAATTAATGCACTAGTTTTTTTAGTTGAAATCTAAGAGACGTCTCTTGTACAGACCCTTCCTCGTTAATCATGCCATAAGGTTTCTCAAAAATTAAAAATAGATTTTACTATGAATAAAAGTAAGATATATGATATATTGTTTATATTTATATACACTAGGTAAGGAACCCACGCGATATCGCGTGGGAACTCATTTTTATAAATAAATATATCATATTATAATTTATATATTATATAAATAAATAATTTTAATTTCAAAAATTATCATGTCAAAACGTAGAACATATGTGTTTATATTTACTTGTAGATAATATTAAAAATGTATATTCTATAATTTAAAATTACAACTAAAATACAAATACATCAATACTAATAAAATTATATATTTTTTATTATTTTAGGTAAGTTACTCTAAAATTTTAAGTTATATCAATTTATAATAAATAAATAAAATCTCTTACTAAACATAAAAATCTTTTTAAATAAAAAATGTATAGTTTACGTTAGACTGTTGGGTCGTCAACGAAAAAGTACGAACGATTCATAACCTAAGAGGTACGAACACGTTATAAACTAAGGGATGCAAACATGATGTGATTCAAGAGGTATGAACTTGTTCCAAGGGGTGGACGAATGTTCCTTGACCGAAGGTATGAATGTGTCATGACTGAAAAAGAGTAAATGACGTGAACGAAAGGGTGTAAATTGAAATTGAGATTCATAAGACAAAAAAGTTTCCGGATGGATAAAACATGCAAAATCTAAGAAATATTAAGAAAATGATATATTCTAGTTTGGATAGCATTTTTATGTTGTCGAGAAAAGGTCATACTCTAATATCACCAGCACCATGGTTGACCATAAGACAAAAAAGTTTCCGGATGGGTAAAAACATGCAAAATCTAAGAAATATTAAGAAAATGATATATTCTAATTTGAATAACTTTTTATGTTGTCGAGAAAAGGTAATGCTCATATATCACTAGCACCATAGTTGATCTTTAACATTCTCTCAGTGATGTCTCGTTCGCACTTTTTCAGTCACGATCCATTCTTACCTCTTCGGCCATGATTCATTGGCACTCTTTTGGATACGACTCGTTTGCACTCTTCGGTTACGAGTCACGACACATTTGCACTTTTTTGTCACAGCTCATTTGCAATATTTCGGTCACGACCATTTGCACCCTTTGGTCACGATCCAATCGCAACCTTTCGGTCACGATCCAATCGCAACCTTTCGGTCACGATCCAATCGCAACCTTTTGGTCACGATCATTTGCACCCTTTCGGTCAGAACCAATTTGCACCCTTTTGGTCATGGTCAAGATTTGTTTCCACCCTTTCAGTCAATATTAATTTCACATCTTTCGGTCAAGATCCATTCACACTTTTTCGTTTATGATCATTAATTGGCAGCCTTTCGGTCACGACCGTTTTGTATATTTTCGGTCAAAATACATTCACATCCTTTCAGTCACAAAACGTTCATACTCCTTGGATCATGATATGTTTGTACCTCTTGGATCACAACACGTTCATACCTCTTAGATTACGATGCGTTCATATCTCTTAAATTACAACACATTTGTACCTTTTCGTTGATGACACCACGTAAATATTTATCATTTTTTAATCATTGTTAATATGAAAATTGTGTCTCTTAAGTTTTTTTTATGAAAATTTATTTTTATTAGTATTGATATGAAAATTTATGTCATTTTTTTACTTTATTTATATATATGAATAGTCACATCTTTCAATTTAAAGGTGGTTATTTTGAAATGATACTTATATGAATAGTTACAGCTTTTCAATTTAAATAGTCACATCTTTTCAAATTTAAATGTAATTATTTTCAAATGATATAAATATGAATAGTCACAAATTTTTATTTAAATAATTACATATTTTAAATTCTGACTAATGCACAACTCTCGAAACAAATAACGAAAATACACAACTTTAACAAGAAATAAAATTCCTATAAACACAACTTTTCAACATTGTTTGGGTTTTTCATGTAAAACATTTAAGAGATGCAACTTTTATGTATGAAACTTAAGAGATTCAAATTTTCATATAAACCAATACACTGATTTTTTGAAATGAAACAATTGCAAATATTTATGAAATATTAATAAATAGATATGAGCAAAATAAAAACAAAAAGACATAATTTTTCATCTCAATACTAATAAATACAACTTTTCATATAAAAAATTAAGAAATGCAACTTTCATATAGATGTATAGTCACATTTTTTCCAGTTTAAATGTGGTTATTTTAAAATGATACTTATATGAATAGTCACAACTTTTCAATTTAAAGGTAGTTATTTTGAAATGATACATATATGAATAGTCACAATTTTTCATTTAAATAATTACATCTTTTTAATTTAAATACTAACTAATACACAACTCTTGAAACAAATAATGAAAGGACATATCTTAATATATAATGAAAAGACACAACTTTTAACAAGAAATAAAATTCTTATAAAACATACAACTTTTCAACATTGTTTGGGTTTGCTATTATTAATTTTTTTTTCTTCACCATTTTACTTGATTAGTGAAAATTATGCCTTTAGAAGGCATATACATTGGACTATTTATAGATTTTCAAAAATTTGTTTGAAGAGTCACATCTTTTGAATTAAAAGGTTGTGTCTTTTTGTAATAATACTTATATAAAGAGTCACAACTTTTCAATATAAATGGTCACATTCTTTCAATATATATAGATATTTTTAAATAAAAAGGCACAACTTTTAGTTGTTGAAAAGACACAACCTTTCAACATAAGTGGAATTCACAACTTTTTGAATTAATTGGGAATGCTATTATTAGTAGATTAGTTATCAAATTTATGTTTATTGATATATCTATATACAAAATTCAAAAATTACTATCGAGTTATGTTATATTTTACATTTATCCACATGGGAGCTAGTGAGCTTGTGAAATCTAAGAATTCTTTTTTTTTTGAACAATCTAAGAATTAATCTAGTATTTATATAGAGACACAACAACTTCATTTTGTCTGAGAGATCATGTGATGTCTTTTTTGTCATGTAGGAACGAGGAGTCAAAGCTAATAGAGGAGCTTGTTCAGGATCTTTCAGAAAGACTATTCTCACCGGTGTCTACGAGTGATAACGGTGAATGGATCGGGATGAGTACACACATGAGAAGTATATATCCTTTGATGAGGGAAGACCCTAACGATGTCCGAATGGTTGGAATCTGGGGCATGGGAGGTATTGGCAAAACCACCATTGCTAAATATATCTACAAAGCCTTCTTGAACAAGTTCGATGGTGCTTGCTTGCTAGAGAATGTGAAAAGAGACTTTAAACGACATGGACCGTCACATTTACGTGAGAAGATCTTGTCTGAAATCTTTCGCAAGAAAGACATGAACACATGGAACAAAGATTCCGATGTAATGAAGCAACGGTTACAGGGAAAAAAAGTTCTTCTCGTCCTGGATGATGTTGATGACATACAACAGCTAGAAGAGTTAGCTGGAAGCTCTCATTGGTTTGGACCAGGAAGTAGAATCGTCATAACTACTAGAGACCGGCGTGTTCTTGACCAGCATGATGTGGAACGCATCTACGAAGTGAAGCCTCTTAGGACTACACAAGCACTTCAGCTCTTTAGCAAACACGCTTTCAAGCAGCCTCGTCCATCCGAAGATTATCGAGAGCTCTCTCTCGACGTTGTGGAGCAGCTCGGTGGTCTTCCACTAGCTATTCAAGTCGTTGGGGGATCTCTATACCGTCGAGAGCTGGAGTTCTGGGAAGACAAGCTGGATTTACTTAGAAACAACGGCGATAACTCTGTTTTCAAGGCGTTGAAAGTAAGTTATGAAGCGTTGGATGAGATTGAAAAGAAGATTTTTCTTTACGTTGCGGTTTGTTTCAACGGAGTGTATATGGACCGTGTTAGAAAAGTGCTAGACCTTTGTTTCGTGTCTTCCAGGAGAAGAGTGTTACCAACAAGACCGAGCATTGTAGCTCTGATGGAGAAGTGTATGATTAGCTTGTCGAAGAAACGTTTATGGGTTCATGACTTGCTCCAAGACATGGCTGAGGATATTGTATGTGAAGGGAAAGATGAAAGGCCATGGAAACGTTTAATGCTGTGGGATTTTGAAGATATCAATCACGTTTTTTCCACCAATATGGTAAGCATAGAACCTTTTTTAAGTTCACTTTATGTCCCATTTGAACATTTGAATGTGTGTTTAAATCATTAGGGAGATGAAGCAATTGATGTTGAAAGCATATTCTTAGACATGTCTGAAGGAAATGAGCTTAGTATTACCCCTGGGATCTTCAAGAAGATGCCAAATCTCAAGCTGCTTAAATTCTACACTAACTCCAGCGTTGAAGAGAGCAGAACAAGGATGTTAGATGGTCTTGAATACCTCCCTACGCTGCGGTATCTTCGCTGGGATGCTTATCATCTGAAGTCTTTACCATCTCAGTTCTGTACTAGCTTTCTAGTTGAACTCAATCTCTCTCACAGCTCAATAGAAACTGTTTGGAGTGGAAGTCAGGTACCCTTTTCACATCTACATGGTCCTCCTCTTGAATGAATCTTTAACTATGTTATTGTGGTGCAGCAAGATCTTGGAAACTTACGGAGCCTAAACCTCATAAGGTGCAAGCACCTAAACGAGTTTCCAGATCTTTCAAAGGCAACTAATCTCGAGTCTCTCAAGCTCTCAAACTGTGATAACTTGGTGGAGATCCCTGGCTCCTCTCTTAGACAACTCAACAAACTCGTCCACTTCAAGTTAAGCAACTGCAAGAATCTAAAAAACCTCCCAAACAACATCAACTTGAAATCCCTCAGGTCTCTACACCTAGACGGATGCTCTAGCCTAGAGGAGTTCCCATTCATCTCAGTGACCGTCGAGAAGCTGCTGCTCAACAAGACATCTATCCAACAAGTACCACCATCTATCGAACGCCTCACTCGTCTCAAAGATATACATCTCTCTGACTGCAAGAAACTGATGAATCTTCCAGACTGTATCAAGAACTTAAAGTTCCTCAACGATCTTGGCCTAGCAAACTGTCCCAACGTTACATCGTTCCCACAAGTTGGAACGAATATAAGATGGCTGAATCTGAACAAGACATCCATACAAGAAGTGCCGTCGACGATAGGGGACAAGTCAGAGCTACGTTTCTTGAACATGTCTGGATGTGAGAAGCTCGTGAGCCTTCCTCCGACGGTGAAGAAACTGCAACAGCTTAAGTACTTGTACCTTCGTGGCTGCGTTAACGTCACCGAGTCTCCTAACCTCGCTGGGGGAAACACGATGAAGGCTTTGGACTTGCATGGAACATCGATAACAGAGGAACTCGTTGACTCCAACAAGGGAGAAGAGCCTCCTCAGTGTGAAGTGCCAGTGATAAGACGGTTCTTTATGAAGAACGTTCGAGGACGCAGCAAGAAACGCAAATCCAACAGATGATAAGGATCAAGGCAATCTAATAGCATAAGGAAGTGGAAATAAAATAAATAAATTTTATTTGAAATTAAATATACAATTAATGGTCTAAATATTAATTTTATATTACTAAATTTAGAGTTTATAATTTTAGGAAAATAGAGTTATAAAATTTTAAAATTATTTTATAACATTGTTAAATATATAGTTAATGATTTTTTAAACAAGCTCCAATAAATAATTGGAGACGACACTAATAAGGATCACTCAGGACACGTAACAAAACTGCCAGGTGTAACACCTCCTTGGCCAGGTGTTGAGTTTCAAGAATATTGCATGAGTGTATATATAAGCTTTGGTGAGACAGATAAATATGAGATAACAGTCTAACAATGTCGGGAGCGCAAGGAGCAGAGCCGATGGGATCAAAGACGGCGACGACGTACGAGTCGGTGGAAGGAGGACAGAACAAGACAAAGCTTGATTTAAGGTCGAGGGAAGATGAAGGTGGAATTAAAGTTGATAAGCAAGAAGACAAGGTTCCTGAAGCTGCTGGTCTAGGCGGACCTGTCTTTGGCGCTGGTAAAGAAGATAAGAAGCAGGATCTTGGTGTTACCGGCACTGGTTAAATCTCTTGTTTCTATAATGTATAGTATGTGTTTATACTTGTCTTTTCACGTTAGTGTTTGTTTAAGAATCAGAAGTCGATGAATAAAGTAATCTACGGGTCTTTTCTCGTCATGTTAATGTTAGTCCCACAAACGACATGTCTACGTACAATAACCTTTATATGCTTTTAATACGAACAGGGAAGGCGCAAAAGAAAGGCAAACATGCGACCACGGTGGGACTCGAACCCACAATCTCCCGCTCCGGAGGCGAGCGCCTTATCCATTAGGCCACGCGGTCATCTTGTTGTGTTCCTCTGTCTTACAATTATAGTAATATTAAGTTCATCTCTGTTTTAACCTTTTGCCATGTGACAGAGGAATAAAAAACAATTCATGTTCTAGAAACACAGTCCTCTTTCACTTTGAGGCAGATTCTAAGCAAAGCAATTTAATAATAATGATTTATTTCAAGTCAAAAACACCATGGTTCTCATTGTATGTGGCCCTTCTAATCTTGTTGCTAGCCTTTCCAAGGACTTTTCATGAAGAAGATTCAGCTCCTTCCATGGGCAAGTCTGGTTCTGTTGCCCATTCATTCCAGGAGCCATCATAGACTGGCACATCGGTTTTACCCAGTCGGTGAAGCCCCTAAGAGAGAAAGTGACCGAGTCAGACTCCTCTCCACCATTTTATATTATAAATTCTCAAATAAAGATGGTGAAAGAAGTAAGTTAATTACCATTGCCACCACAAGAGGCCATAATAGGCTTGTCCAGTGAGATTTCTACACCAAAAAAGCCTTAGGATGTTAAGACTTGGTTCATATGGTGAAACTCATTCTTCAAGTGGAGAGGAAACAGTTTACTACCTTCTTGTTCAAATCGTTTCTTCACTTCTTCTGCTGGTAAGAGCGTTTGAGAAGAATCAAGCAGCTGCAGTGCAGAAACAAAAAAATATTCACCACATTAACTCAGATGCAGCAGAAGAAGTGGAGGAAGGTGTGTTATAAAGAGCCCTTTAGAGATTACCTGAGGAAAGGGGACACATTTGCTTCCAGGGATATGACCGCTTCTTATTCCCTTACGCGGTTCTGGAGCAGTACCGTCAAACCTGTTACAACAAGCGTATCAAAGATGGAACTCTAGCGAGAGCATTTCATCAGTGCAAATCATAAGTACCTGGCTTTGGAACGTGCGTCTATGTGTTGATATGTCTGATCCTCCATGTTTTTCTTGACCTGTGTGTGAATTGACCAAAATAAAGTATACATATGTGAATTAAAGCAGAAATGATAATACTGAAAATTAAATCTTAATCTGATCCACAAAGACTTGAAGTTGGGTCATCATTAGGACTCTCTTATGAGGATTTGAATTTGTGGTTCAATAGACGGAATGATCTTTGAAAGAATTAAATCATAATAACATTAAAACCGTTCAGAAGATGCCAACCTGATCAAGTGACCACACTAGATGTTGCTGAAACTTGGTCTGAAAGGTTATTGGACTGACCTGCAGAACCAAAAGAGACAAAGCTGTTACATTGAAAAATCTTCACTCCTCATAAAACCATACTTCCTAGACTTACGGTTTGTCCTTGATAAATTTTCTCAATAGCCTCACTTGCGGCACTGGCTTTCAAAATAGCATCACCAGATGCACTAGATTCAACATCATAACCTGAGGCACGCCATCTCGGTAGACCTCCATCCAGCACCCAAACTTTGTTGTGTCCAAAAGCTCTGAACATCCTGTTTGGAGTAGAATAAAAGAGCACCCATCAAATTTTTATTTTTTTTTAAATACCTTAGGAAAAGACACTGAACAAACCAAGAGATTTAAAAAGGACAAAGGAGAGCAAATAACTCACCACCATACACGGGCTGCACTATAGATCCCCTTAGCATCATAAACAACCACTCCGTTTTTGTTCTCAATCCCAAGAGCAGAACAACCAGCAGCAAAAGCTTCCTCAGACGGCAACATATGTGGCAACTGCTACAGTATCATACAGTTACTTACATGGTCACCTTTATAGCAAACGCAGAAACTCACAAGTAAGAACTATAAGTAAAGGGGGAAGATAGTGATTCTTACACTAGTTGATCGATCTGATATTCCATCCAAATCAAAGAAGAGAGCACCAGGAACATGAGCAACCTGTGGGAGAGAACAAAGTCTATGAGGATCCAAGTAGTGTACTAACTTAACTATTCAAACAGATTTTGCTTCTTTACTATAACACAACTCTAATGCTCTCACCTGATACTCCTGGATCAAGTTCCTCTGCTCTTCTGGCATGTACCATGACGCATCCAAAACCTGAACCAGAACATAAACAAGGTAAATGTTAAGCATAGCTGACAAGAGTCTCGCAGGAAAAGAAGAGCAGTGACCTTCAAATCAGGCTCTCTAAGATTAGAATGGAGCCAGTCAACAGAGACAACAGGCTCATATTGGTTGGTACGGACGATGTAGAGTATCCAGCTTTCCCGCCAACTCCGCTAGAAGCCATAGCTCGACGAGCCCATGTAGAGGAAGCGCCTAACTGAGAGTAGAATGATCTCTTCTGCAATAAAGGGGAAGAAGACCAACCAAAATGGTCAAATGAAAACCCATTTGAGAAATGATTAAGATCAGAATTTCGATTACGACTTACACTCAGGAACGCGGCGAGGTTTAGTGTGGTTTCCGCAAGAAGAGACGGAGTGATCAAGCGGCGACTTGCAGCCAGAAAGGCTCTGGAGAAAAGGGTCGAAGCCATATTACCTCTACAATGCCAAAGTTCTCTCCTTTCAGCTTGATCCTCTCCAGGGAAGAAAGATAACGCCAAGAGATATTTACCAGCTTTTCATTAATGATCAATTGATCTCCTCTGCTACCTGCTACGACTAAGGCGTGTTTGGCCGTTACACAAACGTGATTCTTTGCGTGTGATACAGAGGAGCCCGGTTTAACTAATTGGTTAGGTGTTCGAATTATTTGACTGTGATGACCAAACCGATATTTCAAAAACATGATTGAAAATTAAACTGAATAATTATTTATGCTCCAATTCAATTCAACTGGATCAAAGCTGGTTTAATATATTTTTAATATATTAAATTTTAAATAATGTTAATAAAAATCAAAATGTAAAATATTATAAATTAAATTAGTTTTTGTTTATTCGTATGGTTGATTTATAGATTTTTGATAGTTTTTATCCAATTCAATAATTGGATTTCAAGCGATTCATAGTCAAACTAATTATTAGATTTAGTCTAGGTACGTTATCAGTTCATGATCGAATCTGGTTCAACCATCATGATTGGTTCGGTTTTAAAACATTGGCGCTAACCGAACTAAACTATTTTTTTTTTTAGCAACACCGAACTAAACTATAAAGAACATAATATTATGGTTTTGAAATCTGAAAAGCTCTTTATTTTAGCTACAATCTTGGCTTAGAGGAACACTATGGAGTAGCTCCTACAAAAAAAACTGAAAGGTCTTAACTCAGAAAGCTACACAATGTTTACATCTTTAAGCAAACGCATTCAGAAAAGAGACTTAAAAGGGGAACCCTTTTCGAACATACTTCTTAGCTTCTACACCCAACCGTTTCACGTTTTTATAGCTTTCTCATAAAACTCCATCAACTCCTCTCCAACATCTTCTTGATGACACATCACATAAACCTTCAAGAACCGTTTCTCGCTCATCCTCAGCGCTGTGGCAATACTCACATCTTCCACCAAAGGCTTCATCCCCATCTCAAAGACTCGCTTCACCAAATCCACACGAGGCCTTATCTGAGTCTCGAGGTTGGCCAGAAGCAAGAACGGGTGCTTAAGCACGGAACTAGCCGCAAGTTTCATCGTTGCTAGGACGAAAGTCATGTTTCTCTGAACTTTCTCAACTGACAAAGTGAGAAGGATTGGGCATTTCCCACAAAGACACCAAATCTCTTCTTCTGACAACCCGAACTTCTCCAGGTTCGCAACTTTCTCTTGGATCGTCTCCATAGCTGCAACGTATTTAAACATCTTGGAGTCTCTGGTGACCCCAGTTTTATGTATATACTCAAGCTTACCCTTGTTGAAGCTCGTTCTCGGAATCACAGTGGGACGAGACATCAACATTGCAACAAGATCCTCCTAGCTAAACCCCAACCCTTTGTAGAAATCTATAGCGGGTTTGATCTTGTCATCAAGTTCATACAACATGAGAGAATGGTTCCGAATAATGGCTCTCCGCAACACCTCTTTTGACCCCAAAACGTCGATGAAGTAGTTGATTCTTTCGTCAAGGACGAGGTGAATACGAGAGCTAAAGAACTTGGGACGGCAATTTATTTTTTTTTTTATTATAAAGTTAAAAAATCAAGATATAAAACAATTTGTAATTAAATATTAGTCAAACAAAAATATTTATATAAAGATATTTTATAAACTATTTCTAATATACGAGTGTTTTGAAACTTTTAACACAATAATAAGTGCATAGTTTGATTAACGTTTTTTTGACATATATAAATAATTTGATGTTTGATTTAACTATTTAAAATCATAAATAATAACTTAACTTGTGACTGAGTTCAAAACAAATTTTCTTGTTTTTATTTTAAACCAGTTTAAAACACTATAGCTTCAATTAGTGACCACTAGAATAATGAAAAAAATGAACAAAATAAAAAATAAAATTTCATTTGAGGAAACGAAAAAATAAAAAAAAATATGAATTTTTGTTCAATTTGTTCCTTATCAAAATTGCATAGAGAAATTATTTCTTATAAATTCATTCCTCCGTGGAGAATTTAGAAGAAAAAAAATGGAATATACCTTTCAATAATTTGACTAAAATTTTAACAATAACTGATATAAATTTGGAGGAATAAAGCACTCACCATAATTTTTTTTCTTCAGCATGTTCACCAATTAGAGTTTTATTATGCCAATTTTTGGATTAATAAGACATAAAATAATAAGTATTCGTAAGATGATTATGTCCGCATGTGCGGGCAAAACACCTAATCGAATGTTATAGTACAACTATTAAAGTAATTTCAAACCACATCCGAAAATAACCAAAAAGCGAAAGAGCACAGTGCACAATCTCACCAAACTAAAGACTAAAAAGAGTGGAAAAGGTCAGAGACTTACGTCTTTATTGACTTGATTAATGTTTGGTGGGTTTGGTGGTGTTGTTGGCTACGTTAACTACTTAATATCACCACCAAACCTTCATTACTTAATTAATTTATCTTTAACCATCCCAAATTATTCAAAGTAGTTGTTATACATTCGCTACTAGATACTCCCGAAATAATTAAAATATTTCGAATACTAAGTATTAGCGACAAATTGAAGTTAACTCCAAGTAATAATCCAAACAATTATTGCAAAATATTCACAACTAGATAGTGGATTATTATGAGTGTATTTAGAAGACTCAAAACCTAGGAGTGTAAAAAGGATGTTATCATTTTAAAATTCACATAAAAGTTGGATAATGGATACACACACCCAGTTAAATTTATAAATATGATTGATTGGTCAGTACGCTGCATGATTTAAGATAGACAATGAAAACACACACGAGCTTAAAGACCATGAAAACATAGGGGGATGTCAAAAACACAAGCATAAACTAATATAGTCTTAGAAATAAGTCTGACAAAAGAAGATCTGGATAAAAACAGTCTCGAGACAAAAGATGAAAGGGATTACATAGACGAAGGCATAAAACAAAAGCAAAGAGTTTCCACCTCCCCCTCCACATCTCAAACTTGGTCAGATTAACATCCTGCAAAATTGTGAAATCAAACATTCTGAAAAGGTGTACTAGTTGTATTATGCAAGCAGAAAACTTGTAATAAAAACTTACATTTGTCTCTGAGTTGGTTGACTTGGACTAAGGTTGGACGAAAAGAGGAAGAGCAAACAAGTGGGGGAAGAAGAGCTTGACAGTGCTTTCCGGAATAGGGGGAAAGGTGTTGGAGTTTGAGAGCCTGTCCGAGATTAACAGATTGGATGTAGCCGGCTTGTCCAAACACAAAAGCGGTGTGTTGACTCGGATCAGGAGGAGCCGAGATGGATATATATGAGTCTCGTTCAAACACCACAGCAACTTTGTTTTCCTCATCAACAAAGAAGCTCCCACCAAAATATGTGCTAAGCTGAAAATGTAAAGAAGTGAATATAGGGCCCCCCCGTTTCCACTAGCAAAAACTTTGTCCAGGACACATGGTCGGGTTCAACCAGAGTAAGGGTGAGCCAAATCTCAAAAAAGCTTGATTCATCACCTCTAAGGAAGCTTGAGAGGGTGACACAGTCTTCATTGAAAGAGTGAAAAGGAAGAGGGAGGCGTGGTCCAAATGGTAAAGTCAAAAGAGAGTAAGAAATCTTCAACCCCGTCAACTGGGATCGATCCGTCAGCGTCAGGCTCTATATCATCAACTCTGTCATGAGCAAAAAAGTAGGTGTTACCGTTGACAGACGCCCCTCGCTGATGCACATCTATCTTCGAGGACTCTCCATGATGAATCAGAGCTGCTCATTTCATAGATTTCGCACCTGAAAACGCCTTTTACTGGTCCAGCGACACAGTTGTCATCCACCAACCTCAGGATTTTGTGGTCGCGCTTCTTATTCTTATCCTCCGAGTATCCGATGGCGTAAATGTCGCTTGCCTTGAAGCTTTTCTCCTCTCGGTCCGATCCACCTTGATTGACACAGGTAAGGGTTCCACACCAGCAGCTTCGAGAGGTCATTAGCCACGCATAACACCAACCCATCGCAGTGATATACTGCGGATATCTCCAACTGATTAAGCAGATCTACCTGCTGTACCGATACATCTCCTTGATGGTACCTCAGAGAGTAGACCTTGTTATTCATCTTCACGAACCCCAGAAGAAACTCATCTGTGCTGCTTTTTTACCCAAAACCACCCAGCTTTTCGTTATAGCCTCCCATGTTTTGCAAGTAGATCGAACCGCCTTCAGAGATGTTATCGGAACCCTCTTGAATATCTCCACAACCAATTTCTCCCCAAGATCGCACATCCTCGGCATCATCCTTCTTCCAACTCTTTGGCCGCAATTTAAAAAAATATTAGGGTTTTCCTCTCTCTCTCTACGCGCGTGTTGTGTGTCGTGTATTTATATTACTATCATAGCTTGCTACGCACGGAGCAATTATATTATATATTTTTATTATTTTATCATAAATTTAAATTTAAATAATTCGTAATGGTCAAACCAATGGACCAGAACCAAGAAGCTACAGTAGCGATCAAACAAACATCAAGATCAGAATTTTGATTACGACTTACAGTCAGAAAGGCTCTGGAGAAAAGGGTCGAAGCCATATCACTTATAGAGTGCCAAAGCTTTCTCCTTTCAGATTGATTCTCTCTCTCCAGGTAAGAAGAAGTTTAATTAGAGCTTTGCAATCGTTTTGTTAGTGTGTTTGGCCGTTACGCGTTTTCACTGTGTACAGAGTAGCCCGGTTTAACTAATTGAACCGGAACCAAAAAGTGAACTAAACCACGAAGAACACTATGAATATAATGGTTTGAAATCCAAAAAAAACTCATAAAGCCACACATTGTTACAAACTCAGAAAAAGAGATTCAAAAGGGGAATCCTTTACGAACATACTTCTTAGATTCAACACCCAAACGTTTCACGCTTTTAGCTTTCTCATAAAACTCCATCATCTCCTCTACAACGTCTTCTTGATGACACATCACATAAACCTTCAAGAACCGTTTCTCGCTCATCCTCAGCGCCGTGGCAATGCTCACATCTTCCACCAAAGGCTTCATCCCCATTTCAAAGACTCTCTTCACCAAATCCACACGAGGCCTAATCTGAGTCTCGAGGTTGGCCAGAAGCAAGAAAGGGTGCTTAAGCACGGAACTAGCCGCAAGCTTCATCGTTGCCACGACGAAAGTCATGTTTCTCTGAACCTTCTCAACTGACAAAGTGAGAAGGATCGGGCATTTCCCACACAGACCCCAAATCTCTTCTTCTGATAGCCCAAACTTCTCCAGGTTCGCAACCTTCTCTTGGATTGTCTCCATCCTAGTAACCCCTATGATAGCTGCAACGTATTTAAACATCTTGGAGTCTCTGGTGACCCCGGTCTTCTGGATGTACTCGAGCTTTCCCTTGTTGAAGCTCGTTCTCGGAATCACCGTGGGGCGAGACATCAACATTGCAACAAGATCCTCCTGGCTAAACCCCAACCCTTTGTAGAACTCTATAGCGGGTTTGATCTTTTCATCGAGGTCATACAACATGAGAGAAGGGTTCCTAATAATGGCTTTCCGCAACACCTCTTTTGACCCAAGAACATCGATGAAGTAGTTGATTCTTTCGTCGAGGACGAGGTGAATACGAGAGCTGAAGAACTTGGGACGGCAAGTGACGATCTTGACAAGGTCGGACGATGTGATCCCCAGTGGAGTAAGAAGGCTGAGTTTGAACTCTAGCTGAGAGACATTGGCTCTCTGCAAAGCCGGTCTGCTAGTGAAAAGCTTCGAGATTTCATCGTCGTTACAGCCCCATTTTCTTAGAACTTCCAAAGGACTCAGTTTAACACCATCAACGCGTTGTTTTACTTCATTGACGCATAACGTCGAACACCTCGTGGTGATGGTGGCAGATAAGTGATTTCTTCTTACTAAACTTGAACTAGTGGAGAGTAATCTGATAAAAGCTAATGGATTTATCTTCCCTGTTGAATGCATTTCAATAAAAGAGCAAACTTTCACCAATAATCAAACAACACAGGCAGTGACATTTAACAAGCGTAATCAGATGCTTCAAGAACTCTGAGAAAACAGTTTCACACCAACGATGAAGAGAAGGAGGAGGAGGAAGCGATGGAGAGTGATCATGTGATGATGATGCGCACCACAGCGAGTTTTCGGACCAGGTCTTGCGACGATTGTGTTTGTGTCCGAGCGAGTCTGAGGCGAGAGTTATTGTGGTCCGAAACATAAGTTGATGTAAACTATTGGAGCATTCTGTAATTTTTAATAAGTGTCACTTACTGAAACGACGTCGTTTATAAATAATGGACTATTCTGTAAATTTTTAAACAAGTGCCAACTTAGTAACGACGTCGTTTAACATTCTCAGTGCAAACTCTTTCTACAAGAAATCAAAAGCTACTTCCTTCGTCTCTCTCCCTTCGTCGTTGCTCGATCCGTACATCGGAGGTAAGCTATCATATATTTTTCGATGGAAAGTTCATTCCTTTGTTGTCTGTTGAACCCAAATTGCGAATTGTAATCTGTTCTTCTGGGTTATAATAAAGTTGTTAACTTGATCGTTGAGCTTGATTTGATTCCTTTCCGACTCTAAATCCGGATTTGTTATCGTCTATAGTAATTGGGTTTTAAGTTTTAGCAGATTCAGCAACTTCTACGGTTCCAAAGTTTTAATTTTTGTTTTTTCCAGAAAATTTTGTTATAAATGCAATGTTGCAGGTTTTTTTGAGGTAAGCTTAAAGGTGCAAATGGGAGACAGTCAGTACTCGTTTTCTCTCACTACGTTCAGGTATGAAATGAATCTCTTTTCTTGCATTTAGATTGGTTTCTTTGGAGATTAATTTTGGGTTGTGGTTTGTGGAAACAGCCCATCAGGGAAGCTGGTTCAGATAGAACATGCTCTAACAGCTGTTGGATCAGGCCAAACATCTCTCGGAATCAAAGGTTTGTTGTCAGTGACCTGTTGAAAATTATAAACAAGAGATTCGTAAGGAAGAATTTTATTTTGTAGTTATGACTGTGTTTTTCTTTCTTTCTTTAATGCATAGCTTCAAACGGAGTTGTCATTGCAACAGAAAAGAAGCTTCCCTCTATTCTAGTTGATGAAGCGTCTGTAAGTCTTGATCCATCTCTTTCTTGTGTTCATCATGTTACTTGCAGTTTTGTCAAAAAAAATTATAGCAATTAGCTCGTTTTCCTTGTACCAATACTTGTGGAACTTTCATTAGGTTGTAATAATTGTGAAGCTAATGTCTGTTTCAGGTTCAGAAGATTCAGAACTTGACTCCCAATATTGGAGTTGTTTACAGGTTCTTCTCCTCCTCAGCTATCTGTAGATCTTGTTTGATAACAGATATGGTTTTTATTTGACCAAAAAAAAAACAGATATGGTTTTTATAGCTTAAAGATTTTGATTTAATGCTTAGTATCTCTCATAAGTTGCCTTTTCTTTAGTTCTTGTTCTCATCATTTTAATGCTAACTTTGGTATTTGCTTCTGTGAAGTGGTATGGGTCCTGATTTCCGAGTTCTTGTACGAAAGAGTAGGAAGCAGGCTGAGCAGTATCTCCGCTTGTACAAAGTAATCTTAAGACCTCTATTTTTAACTACTTTTCTTGGAGTATGGTAATGCATATATGATGAATTATCAACTTCTAAAGGGGTTTATTGTTGCAGGAACCTATCCCTGTGACGCAACTTGTAAGGGAAACTGCTACTGTGATGCAAGAGTTCACTCAATCAGGGTAATTAATACAATTCAAAAATCTATATGGTTACTTCCTCTATTACTATGATCAACAGTGTTAAGAAGAGTTTCTTAAGAATCTTGCTTCTGTTTTTTACTTTCTAACTCCGGCAGAAATCGATGATTACTTGGCTGAAGTCGAGTAAAACTTTCACCTTGGCCGTGCAACAAAACCAGGATTTGAATCCCATTACTATCTTTTGTTTCATTCTTGCTGGTTGCACAAATTTGTTGGTTGGCTTATTCCTTCGGTAACTCTTTTAGAACTTGTTAAAGACTCAATTTAGAATCTGTTTTTCATTTGTTTAGATATGTTCAAAATATCTCTTCATGTGAAATTTCAGAACTGAGAAAAGTAAACTAAAATTATTTAACCTGAGCCATTTTTGGTTTACATAAGATTTTTTTTTTTAATAGATTTTATTAGAACTTGTAGCATCAACCATTACATAGTTGGCAGTTTATACAAAGACTGAAACAATTTCAAACAAACAAGCAACTAAAGATTCTAAGTTGGCTGTGGGTTCAATCCAGCTCCAGTTCTCTCTTCAGATAACCAAACAACAATACCGCCAAAGATAGATGAAACCGGGAAAGAACAAAAGGACCTAGCGAGCCAAGATGCTAATAATTAAGACACAAGAGGCAATGACTCCTCTATTAGTAGAAGCTTAGCCAGTATTTGAGCTTCTTCTTCTTCCAATAGCTTGACTCTTTCAATATTAGTGTTAAGAACACTTCTTTTTTTGTAACAACTGCCATTCATTCATTAAAAAACTTAGTTTGCTGGGGGCATTAAATCTGCCACAACCACCTCTTGTTTATACAACAATAATACATTCTTTGCAAGCATATCAGCCTCACTGTTCCTCTTTCTCGGAATCCACTCAAAAGCAACACGATCAAAGGCGCTAGCGAGTATATGGATGTCTTCAACTATTCCGTACATCTCCAAAGTCGGGGACTTCTTGTTTATGGATTTGATTAGTTGCGTTGAATCAGATTCAAACTGCACTTCCTTGATATCTTGGTGCCGACAAGTCGCCACCGCTTCTTTAAGAGCAAGTCCTTCCTCAACAAGGACAGAGGAGATAACACTAACGCCTCTCTTTTGTAGAGTCCTCTGTTCTCGGTTTATCACAAGCCACCCTAGACCTGCATTCTTTGTTGTCGTAGACCAAGCCGCATCCGATCTGGCGATAGTGTCCATTTCAAGGGAAGGAGGTTGTGAGACCCGTCGGGAATGCTTACTTTCCTTTTCGTGCGCTAGAGACCATTCTCTTGCTGCACCAATGGCTTGCGATAATGTATCTAGAGCGTTTAAAACAACACTTAAATACTTAGACTTCAGTATATAGAGCGTTTAAATATACTTCCTAAATCGGTGGAATAACCACTACAAAATCGTTATTTTCTTGAAAAACGGAAACAACAAAGGCTCAAAACCTCTTTCAACATCATCATATGTTAGTGCATGATGCAACTATGTATTAAAACAATATTGTCATATTTTTTGAAATTTTCTCAAAATCTAAGTGTCCCTACAAAAATATTAAATTTTGGTAAATGCTTTATATACTGAACCCTATAATCTTTAGTGTTGTTTTAAAATTTCTAACCACATTCTACATTTGTATTAATGTATGGTAAACTCTCTTTCACGGTATATGAGCATCGTTCAATTTTTTTTATAAGTTAATTTAATAAACTTCATATACTACCTAAATTAGTGGACTAAACATTATAAAATCGATATTATCTAGAGAAATGGAGACAACAAAGGTTTCAAACCTCTTTGACCATCATCATATATTAGTACATGAGGAAACTATGCATTAAAGCAATATTGTTATATTTTTTGAATTTTTTTTCAAAATCTATGTGTTAACCCCTACGAAAATATTGAGTTTTACGTTAAACACTCTATATACTGAAACTTATACTTTTTATTGTTGCTCTAATTTTTCTAACGACATTCTAAATTTGTATTAATGTATGTTAAGCTCGCTTTTATGGTATATGGGAATCGTTCTAATTTTTATCAATTAATTAGTAAAACTTCATAATACTATCTAAATCAGTGGAATAACCACTACAAAATCGCTATTTTCTTGGAAAACGGACACAACAAAGGCTCTAAACTTCTTTCAACATCATCATATATTAGTGTAGCATGAAACTATGCATTAAAACAATATTTTCATATTTTTGACATTTTCTCAAAATCTATGTGTTTAACCTCTACAAAAATATTGAATTTTGGTAAATGCTTTATATATTGAACCATATAATCTTTAGTGTTGTTTTAAAATTTCTAACCACATTCTACATTTGTATTAATGTATGGTAAACTATATTTCATGGTCTATGAGCATCGTTCAATTTTTTTATAAGTTACTTTAGTAAAACTTCATATACTCCCTAAATTAGTGGACTAAACATTATAAAATCGTTATTATCTAGAGAAATGGAGACAACAAAGGTTCCAAACATCTTTGACCATCATCATATATTAGTACATGAGGCAACTATGCATTAAAGCAATATTGTTATATTTTTTGAATTTTTCTCAAAAATCTAAGTGTTAACCCCTACGAAAATATTGAGTTTTACGTTAAACGCTCTATATACTGAAACTTATACTTTTTATTGTTGCTATAGTTTTTCTAACGACATTCTAAATTTGTATTAATGTATGCTAAGCTCTATTTTATGGTATATGAGAATCGTTCTAATTTTTATCAATTAATTAGTAAAATTTCATAATACTATCTAAATCAGTGGAATAAGCACTACAAAATCGCTATTTTCTTGGAAAACGGACACAACAAAGGTTCTATACCTCTTTCAGCATCATCATATATTGGTGTAGGATGCAACTATGCACTAAAACAATATTTTCGTATTTTTTGAAATTTTCTCAAAATCTATGTGTTAACCTCTACAAAAAGATTGAATTTTGGTAAATGCTTTATATATTGAACCATATAATCTTTAGTGTTGTTTTAAAATTTCTAACCACATTCTACATTTGTATTAATGTATGCTAAACTCTCTTTCATGGTACATGAGCATCGTTCAATTTTTTTATAAAGTAGTTTAGTAAAATTTCATATACTCCAAAAATTAGTGGACTAACCATTATAAAATCGCTATTCTCTAGAGAAATTAAGACAACAAAGGTTTCAAACCTCTTTGAACATCACCATATATTAGCCCAGGAGGAAACTATGCATTAAAACAATAATGTTATATTTTTGGAATTTTTGTCAAAAGCTATGCATTAAATCTACGTGTTAAAACAATATTGTCATATTTTTTGAAATTTTTTCAAAATCTAATTGTCCTTACAAAAATATTGAATTTTTGGTAAATGCTTTATATACTGAACCCTATAATCTTTAGTGCTGTTTTAAAATTTCAAACCACATTCTACATTTGTATTAATGTATGCTAAATCCGCTTTCATGGTACATGAGCATCGTTCAATTTTTTTTATAAGTTAATTTAGTAAAATTTCATATACACCCTAAATTAGTGGACTAACCATTATAAAATCGCTATTCTCTAGGGAAATAGAGACAACAAAGGTTTCAAACCTCTTTGACCATCTTCATATATTAATACAGGAGACAACTACGCATTAAAGCAATATTGTTATATTTTTTGAATTTTTCTCAAAATCTATGTGTTAACACCTCTACGAAAATATTGAGTTTTACGTTAAACTCTCTATATACAGGAACTTATACTTTTTATTGTTGTTCTAAATTTTATAACCACATTCTACATTCGTATTAATGTATGTTAAACTCTCTTTCATGGTATATGAGAATCGTTATAATTTTTTATCAATTAATTTAGTAAAACTTCATAATACTCCCTAAATCGGTGGAATAACCACTATAAAGTCTCTATTTTCTTGAAAAACGGAGACAACAAAGGCTCCAAACCTCTTTCAACATCGTCATATGTTAGTGCAGGATGCAACTTTGCATTAAAACAATATTGACATATTTTTTGAAATTTTCTCAAAATCTATGTGTTAACCCCTTCAAAAATATTGAATTTTGGTAAATGCTTTATATACTGAACCCTATAATCTTTTGTGTTTTTTCAAATTTATAACCACATTCTAGATATGTATTCATGTATGCTAAACTCTCTTTCATGGTACATGATCATCGTTTAATTTTTATAAAAAAATAATTTAGTAAAATTTCATATACTCCCTAAATTATTGGAGTAACCATTATAAAATCGCTATTCTCTAGAGAAATGTAGACAACAAAGGTTCCAAACCTCTTTGACCATCACCGTATATTAGTACAGGAGGCAACTATGCATTAAAGCAGCATTGTTATATTTTTTTATTTTTTCTCAAAATCTATGTGTTAACCCTTACAAAAATATTGAGTTTTACGTTAAACGCTCTATATACTGAAGTCTAAACACTTTATTTTTGTTCTAAATTTTCTAACCACATTCTACATTTCTATTAATGCATGTTAAACTCTATTTTATGGTATATGAGAATCGTTCTAATTTTTTACCAATTAATTATTAAAATTTATAACACTCCCTAAATAGATGGAATAACCACTACAAAATCCCTATTTTCTTGAAAAACAGAGACAACAAAGGCTCCAAACCTCTTTCAACATCATCATATGTTAGTGAATGATGCAACTATGCATTAAAACAATATTGTCATATTTTTTGAATTTTTTTCAAAATCTATGTGTTAACCCCTACAAAACATTGAATTTTGGTAAATGCTTTACATACTGAAGCCTATAATCTTTAGTGTTGTTTTAAAATTTCTAACCACATTATACACTTGTATTAATGTATGCTAAAATCTCTTTCATGGTGCATGAGCATTGTTCAAATTTTTTTATAAGTTAATTTAGTAAAACTTCATATACTCCCTAAATTAGTGGACTAACCGTTATAAAATCGATATTATCTAGAGAAATGGAGACAACAAAGGTTCCAAACCTCTTTGACCATAATCATATATTAGTACAGGAGGCAACTATGCATTAAAGCAATATTGTTATATTTATTGATTTTTTTTCAAAATCTATGTGTTAACCCCTACGAAAATATTGAGTTTTACGTTAAACGCTCTATATACTGAAACTTATATTTTTTTATTGTTGCTCTAATTTTTCTAACGACATTCTAAATTTTTATTAATGTATGTTAAGCTCTCTTTTATGGTATATGGGAATCGTTCTAATTTTTATCAATTAATTAGTAAAACTTCATAATATTATCTAAATCAGTGGAATAACCATTACAAAATCGCTATTTTCTTGGAAAACGGACACAAAAAAGGCTCTAAAACTCTTTCAATATCATCATATATTAGTATAGCATGCAACTATGCATTAAAACAATATTTTCATATTTTTGACATTTTCTCAAAATCTATGTGTTTAACCTCTACAAAAATATTGAATTTTGGTAAATGCTTTATATATTGAACCATATAATCTTTAGTGTTGTCTTAAAATTTCTAACCACATTCTAAATTTGCATTAATGTACGGTAAACTCTCTTTCATGGTATATGAGCATCATTCAATTTTTTTATAAGTTACTTTAGTAAAACTTCATATACTCCCTAAATTAGTGGACTAAACATTATAAAATCGCTATTATCTAGAGAAAAGGAGACAACAAAGGTTCCAAACCTCTTTGACCATCATCATATATTAGTACAGGAAGCAACTATGCATTTAAGCAATACTGTTATATTTTTTGAATTTTTTTCAAAATCTATGTGTTAACCCCTACAAAAATATTGAGTTTTACGTTAAACGCTCTATATACTGAAACTTATACTTTTTATTGTTGCTCTAATTTTTCTAACGACATTCTAAATTTGTATTAATCTATGTTAAGCTCTCTTTCATGGTATGGGAATCGTTCTAATTTTATCAATTAATTAGTAAAACTTCATCATACTATCTAAATCAGTGGAATAACCACTACAAAATCGTTATTTTCTTGGAAAACGGACACAACAAAGGCTATAAACCTCTTTCAACATCATCATATATTAGTGTAGGATGAAACTATGCATTAAAACAATATTTTCATATTTTTTAAATTTTTCTCAAAATCTACGTGTTAACCCCTACAAAAATATTGAATTTTGGTAAATGCTTTATATACTGAACCCTATAATCTTTATTGTTGTTTTAAAATTTATAACCACATTCTAGATTTGTATTAATGTATGCTAAACTCTCTTTCATGGTACATGAGCATCGTTCAATTTAAAAAAAAAAATTAATTTAGTAAAATTTCACATACTCCCTAAATTATTGGACTAACCAATATAGTAAAATCGCTATTTTCTAGAGAAATAAAGACAACAAAGTTTCCAAACCTCTTTGACCATCACCGTATATTAGTAAATGAGGCAACTATGCATTAAAACAGCATTGTTATATTTTTTGAATTTTTTTTTCAAAATCTATGTGTTAACGGCTTAACGCATACGAAAATATTGAGTTTTACGTTAAATGCTCTATATACTGAAGTCTAAACACTTTATTTTTGTTCTAAATTTTCTTATCGCATTCTACATTTGAATTAATGTATGTTAAACTCAATTTTATGGTATATGAGAATCGTTCTATTTTTTTCCCAACTAATTATTAAAACTTCATAATATTATTTTAATCATTGGAATAACAACTACAAAATCGCTATTTTCTTGAACCTATTTCAACAAAGGCTCTAAACATATTTCAACATCATC
This sequence comes from Brassica napus, assembly GCF_020379485.1. NCBI lineage: Eukaryota > Viridiplantae > Streptophyta > Magnoliopsida > Brassicales > Brassicaceae > Brassica > Brassica napus. The sequence continues at coordinate 47,607,080 of NC_063449.1, read as the reverse complement.
ATATATTAGTGTAGGATGTAACTATGCATTAAAACAATATTGTTCTATTTTTTGAAATTTTTTCAAAATCTATGTGTTAACCCCTACGAAAATATTGAGTTTTACGTTAAACTCTCTATATACTGAAACTTATACTTTTTATTATTGTTCTAAATTTTCTAACTACATTCTACATTTGTATTAATGTATGTTAAACTCTCTTTCATGGTATATGAGAATCGTTATAATTTTTTATCAATTAATTTAGTAAAACTTCATAATACTCCCTAAATCGATGGAATAACCACTATAAAGTCTCAATTTTCTTGAAAAAAAAAGAAAACAAAGGCTCCAAACCTCTTTCAACATCATCATATGTTAGTGCAGGATGCAACTTTGCATTAAAACAATATTGTCAAATTTTTAAAAAAATTTCTCAAAATCTATCTGTTAACCCCTACAAAAATATTGAATTTTGGTAAATGTTTTATATACTGAACCCTAAAATCTTTAGTGTTGTTTTAAAATTTCTAACCACATTCTACATTTGTATTAATGTATGCTAAACTCTTTATCATGGTACATGATCATCATTCAATTTTTATAAAAAATTGATTTAGTAAAATTTCATATACTCCATAAATTATTGGACTAACCATTATAAAATCGGTATTTTTTAGAGAAAATGTAGACAAGAAAGGTTCCAAACCTCTTTGACCATCACTGTATATTAGTACAGGAGACACCTATGCATTAAAGCAGCATTGTTATATTTTTTTATTTTTTCTCAAAATCTATGTGTTAACTCCTACGAAAATATTGAATTTTACGTTAAACGCTCTATATACTGAAGTCTAAACACTTTATTTTTGTTCTGAATTTTCTAACCACATTGTACATTTCAATTAATGAATGTATGTTAAACTCTATTTTATGGTATATGAGAATCGTTCTAATTTTTTACCAATTATTTATTAAAACTTCATAATACTCCCTCAATAGGTGGAATAACCACTACAAAATCGTTATTTTCTTGAAAAACGAAGACAAAAAGGCGCTAAACCTCTTTCAACATCATCATATGTTAGTGAATGATGCAACTATGCATTAAAACAATATTGTCATAGTTTTTAAATTTTTTTCAAAATCTATGTGTTAACCCCTACGAAAATATTGAGTTTTACGATAAATGCTCTATATACTGAAACTTATATTTTTTTATTGTTGTTCTAAATTATCTAACGAGATTTTAAATTTGTATTAATGTATGTTAAACTCTCTTTATGGTATATAGGAATCGTTCTATTTTTAATTGATTAATTTGTAAAACTTCATAATACTATCTTAATTAGTGGAATAACCACTACAAAATCGATATTTTCTTGAAAAACAGACACAATAAAGGCTCTATACCTCTTTCAACATCATCATATATTAGTGTAGGATGCAACTATGCATTAAAATAATATTGTCATATTTTTTGAAATTTTCTCAAAATCTATGTGTTAACCCCTACAAAAATATAGATTTTTGGTAAATGATTTATATACTGAACCCTATAATCTTTAGTGTTGTTTTAAAATTTCTAACCACATTCTAGATTTGTATTAATGTATGCTAAACTCTCTTTCATGGTACATGAGCATCGTTCATTTTAAAAAAAAAAATATTTATAAATATTTCATATACTCCCTAAATTATTGGACTAACAATTATAAAATCGCTATTCTCTAGAGAAATTAAGACAACAAAGGCTCCAAATCTCTTTGACCATCACCGTATATTAGTACAAGAGGCAACTATGCATTAAAGCAGCATTGTTATATCTTTTGATTTTTTCTCAAAATCTATGTGTTAAACGCTCTATATACTGAAGCCTAAACACTTTAGTGTTGTTTTAAAATTTCCAACCACATTCTAAATTTGTATTAATATATGTTAAGCTCTCTTTAATTGTATATGAGAGTAATTATAACTATTTATCAATTAATACAGTAAAACTTCATAATACTTCCTAAATCAGTGGAATAACCACTATAAAATCGTTATTTTATTGAAATACGGAGACAACAACGTCTCCAAACCTCTTTCAACATCATCATATATTAGTGCAGGTTTCAACTATACCTTACAACAATATTGTCATTTTTTGAAATTTTCTCAAAAATAAAAGTGTTAACCCCTACAAAAATATTGAATTTTAGTCAATGCTTTATATACTGAAGTCCATAATCTTTAGTGTTGTTTTAAAATTTATAACCACATTCTAACGTATGCTAAATCCTCTTTCATGGTACATGAGCATCGTTTAATTTTTTTTTATAAGCTAATTTAGTAAAATTTCATATACACCCAAAATTAGTGGACTAACCATTACAAAATCGCTATTCTCTAGGGAAATAGAGACAACAAAGGTTTCAAACCTCTTTGACCATCTTCGTATATTAATACAGGAGGCAACTATGAATTAAAGCAATATTGTTATATTTTTTGAATTTTTGTCAAAATCTATGCGTTAACCTCTACGAAAATATTGAGTTTTACGTTAAACTCTCTATATACACGAACTTATACTTTTTATTGTTGTTCTAAATTTTCTAACCACATTCTACATTTGTATTAATGTATGTTAAACTCTCTTTCATGGTATATGAGAATCGTTATAATTTTTTATCAATTAATTTAGTAAAATTTCATATACTCCCTAAATTATTGGACTAGACATTATAAAATCGGTATTTTTTAGAGAAAATGTAGACAACAAAGGTTCCAAACCTCTTTGGCCATCACTGTATATTAGTACAGGAGGCACCTATGCATTAAAGCAGCATTGTTATATATTTTTTTTTTCTCGAAATCTATGTGTTAACCCCTACAAAATTATTGAATTTTACGTTAAACGCTCTATATACTGAAGTCTAAACACTTTATTTTTGTTCTGAATTTTCTAACCACATTCTACATTTCAATTAGTGAATGTATGTTAAACTCTATTTTATGGTATATGAGAATCGTTCTAATTTTTTATCAATTAATTATTAAAACTTCATAATACTCCCTCAATAGGTGGAATAACCACTACAAAATCGTTATTTTCTTGAAAAACGAAGACAACAAAGGCTCTAAACCTCTTTCAACATCATCATATGTTAGTGAATGATGCAACTAGGCATTAAAACAATATTGTCATAGTTTTTAAAATTTTTTCAAAATCTATGTGTTAACCCTACGAAAATATTGAGTTTTTGTTAAATGCTCTATATACTGAAACTTATATTTTTTATTGTTGTTCTAAATTATCTAACGAGATTTTAAATTAGTATTAATGTATGTTAAACTCTCTTTATGGTATATAGGAATCGTTCTATTTTTTATCGATTAATTTGTATAACTGCATAATACTATCTTAGTTAGTGGAATAACCGTTACAAAATCGATATTTTCTTGAAAAACAGACACAATAAAGGCTCTATACCTCTTTCAACATCATCATATATTATTGTAAGATGCAACTATGCATTAAAACAATATTGTCATATTTTTGAAATTTTCTCAAAATCTATGTGTTAACCCCTACAAAAATATAGATTTTTGGTAAATGATTTATATACTGAACCCTATAATCTTTAGTGTTGTTTTAAAATTTCTAACCACATTCTAGATTTGTATTAATGTATGCTAAACTCTCTTTCATGGTACATGAGCATCGTTCAATTTTTTTAAAAAAATATTTATAAATATTTCATATACTCCCTAAATTATTGAACTAACAATTATAAAATCGCTATTCTCTAGAGAAATTAAGAAAACAAAGGCTCCAAACTTCTTTGACCATCACCGTATATTAGTACAAGAGGCAACTATGCATTAAAGCAACATTGTTATATCTTTTGATTTTTTCTCAAAATCTATGTGTTAAACGCTCTATATACTGAAGCCTAAACACTTTAGTGTTGTTTTAAAATTTCTAACCACATTCTAAATTTGTATTAATATATGTTAAACTCTCTTTAATGGTATATGAGAGTAATTATAACTATTTATCAATTAATACAGTAAAATTTCATAATACTTCCTAAATCGGTGGAATAAGCACTATAAAATCGTTATTTTATTGAAAACGGAGACAAAAACGTCTCCAAACCTCTTTCAACATCATCATATATTAGTGCAGGATGCAACTATGGCTTACAACAATATTGTCATATTTTTAAAATTTTCTCAAAAATCTAAGTGTTAACCCCTACAAAAATATTGAATTTTAGTCAATGCTTTATATACTGAAGTCCATAATCTTTAGTGTTGTTTTAAAATTTATAACCACATTCTAACGTATGCTAAATCCTCTTTCATGGTACATGAGCATCGTTTAATTTTTTTTTATAAGTTAATTTAGTAAAATTTCATATACACCCAAAATTAGTGGACTAACCATTACAAAATCGCTATTCTCTAGGGAAATAGAGACAACAAAGGTTTCAAACCTCTTTGACCATCTTCGTATATTAATACAGGAGGCAACTATGCATTAAAGCAATATTGTTATATTTTTTGAATATTTCTCAAAATCTATGTGTTAATCTCTACGAAAATATTGAGTTTTACGTTAAACTCTCTATATACAGGAACTTATACTTTTTATTGTTGTTCTAAATTTTCTAACCACATTCTACATTTGTATTAATGTATGTTAAACTCTCTTTCATGGTATATGAGAATCGTTATAATTTTTTATCAATTAATTTAGTAAAACTTCATAATACTCCCTAAATCGATGGAATAACCACTATAAAGTCTCTATTTTCTTGAAAAACGGAGACAACAAAGGCTCCAAACCTCTTTCAACATCATCATACGTTAGTGCAGGATGCAACTTTGCATTAAAACAATATTGTCATATTTTTTGAAATTTTCTCAAAATCTATGTGTTAACCCCTACAAAAATATTAAATTTTGGTAAATGCTTTATATACTGAACCCTATAATCTTTTGTGTTTTTTAAAATTTATAACCACATTCTAGATATGTATTCATGTATGCTAAACTCTCTTTCATGGTACATTAGTGTAGGATGTAACTATGCATTAAAACAATATTGTTCTATTTTTTGAAATTTTCTCAAAATCTATGTGTTAACCGCTACAAAAATATTGAATTTTAATAAATGTTTTATATACTGAACCATATAATCTTTGGTGTTGTTTTAAAATTTCAAACCACATCCTAAATTTGTACTAATGTATGTTAAACTCTCTTTCATGGTACATGAGCATCGTTCAAATTTTTTAAAAAATTAATTAAGTAAAATTTCATATACTCCCTAAATTATTGAACTAACGATTATAAAATCGATATTCTCTAGAAAAATGGAGACAACAAAGGTTCCAAACCCCTTTGACAATCATCATATATTAGTACATGAGGCAACCATGCATTAAAGCAGCATTGTTATATTTTTTTAATTTTTCTCAAAATCTATGTGTTAACCCCTACGAAAATATTGAGTTTTATGTTAAACGCTCTATATACTGAAACTTATATTTTTTATTGTTGTTCTAATTTTTCTAACGAGATTCTAAATTTGTATTAATGTATGTTAATCTTTCTTTATGGTATATAGGAATCATTCTATTTTTTATCAATTAATTAGTAAAACTTCATAATACTATCTTAATCAGTGGAATAACCACTACAAAATCGTTATTTTCTTGAAAAACGGACACAAAAAAATCTCTAAACATCTTTCAACATCATCATATATTAGTGTAGCATGCAACTATGCATTAAACAATATTTTCGTATTTTTGACATTTTCTCAAAATCTATGTGTTTAACCTCTACAAAAATATTGAATTTTGGTAAATGCTTTATATATTCAACCATATAATCTTTAGTGTTGTTTTAAAATTTCTAACCACATTATACATTTGTATTAATGTATGGTAAACTCTCTTTCATGGTCTATGAGCATCTTTAAAATTTTTTTATAAGTTACTTTAGTAAAACTTCATATACTCCCAAAATTAGTGGACTAAACATTATAAAATCGTTATTATCTAGAGAAATGGAGACAACAAAGGTTCCAAACATCTTTGACCATCATCATATATTAGTACAGGAGACAACTATCCATTAAAGCAATAATGTTATATTTTTTTAATTTTTCTCAAAATCTAAGTGTTAACCCCTACGAAAATATTGAGTTTTACGTTAAACGCTCTATATACTGAAACTTATACTTTTTATTGTTGCTCTAGTTTTTCTAACGACATCCTAAATTTGTATTAATGTATGGTAAGCTCTATTTTATGGTATATGGGAATCGTTCTAATTTTTATCAATTAATTAGTAAAACTTCATAATACTATCTAAATCAGTGGAATAAGCACTACAAAATCGCTATTTTCTTGGAAAACGGACACAACAAAGGTTCTATACCTCTTTCAGCATCATCATATATTGGTGTAGGATGCAACCATGCACTAAAACAATATGGTCGTATTTTTTGAAATTTTCTCAAAATCTATGTTTTAACCTCTACAAAAATATTGAATTTTGGTAAATGCTTTATATATTGAACCATATAATCTTTAGTGTTGTTTTAAAATTTCTAACCACATTCTACATTTGTATTAATCTATGCTATACTCTCTTTCATGTTACATGAACATCGTTTAATTTTTTTTATAAAGTAGTTTAGTAAAATTTCATATACTCCATAAATTAGTGGACTAACCATTATAATTCTCTAGAGAAATTAAGACAACAAAGGTTCCAAACCTCTTTGAACATCACCATATATTAGCCCAGGAGGAAACTATGCATTAAAACAATAATGTTATATTTTTGGAATTTTTGCCAAAAGCTATGCATTAAATCTACGTGTTAACCCCTACGAAAATATTGAGTTTTACGTTAAACTCTCTATATACTGAAACTTATACTTTTTATTATTATTCTAAATTTTTTAACTACATTCTACATTTGTATTAATGTATGTTAAACTCTCTTTCATGGTATATGGGAATCGTTATAATTTTTTATCAATTAATTTCGTAAAACTTCATAATACTCCCTAAATCGGTGGAATAACCACTATAAAGTCTCAATTTTCTTGAAAAAAAGACAACAAAGGCTCCAAACCTCTTTCAACATCATCATATGTTAGTGCAGGATGCAACTTTGCATTAAAACAATATTGTCATATTTTTAAAAAATTTCTCAAAATCTATCTGTTAACCCCTACAAAAATATTGAATTTTGGTAAATGCTTTATATGCTGAACCCTAAAATCTTTAGTGTTGTTTTAAAATTTCTAACCACATTCTACATTTGTATTAATGTACGCTAAACTCTCTATCATGGTACATGAAATACTCTCTATCATGGTACATGATCATCATTCAATTTTTATAAAAAAATAATTTAGTAAAATTTCATATACTCCCTAAATTATTAGACTAACCATTATAAAATCTTGCTATTTTCTAGAGAAAATGTAGACAACAAAGGTTCCAAACCTCTTTGACCATCACTGTATATTAGTACAGGAGACACCTATGCATTAAAGCAACATTGTTATATTTTTTTATTTTTTCTCAAAATCTATGGGTTAACCCCTACGAAAATATTGAATTTTACGTTAAACGCTCTATATACTGAAGTCTAAGCACTTTATTTTTGTTCTGAATTTTCTAACCACATTATACATTTCAATTAATGAATGTAAGTTAAACTCTATTTTATGGTATATGAGAATCGTTCTAATTTTTTACCAATTAATTATTAAAACTTCATAATACTCCCTCAATAGGTGGAATAACCACTACAAAATTGCTATTTTCTTGAAAAAAGAAGACAACAAAGGCTCTAAACCTCTTTCAACATCATCATATGTTATTGAATGATGCAACTATGCATTAAAACAATATTATCATTGTTTTTGAAATTTTTTCAAAATCTATGTGTTAACCCCTACGAAAATATTGAGTTTTACGTTAAATGCTCTATATACTGAAACTTATATTTTTTATTGTTGTTCTAAATTATCTAACGAGATTCCAAATTTGTATTAATGTATGTTAAACTCTCTTTATGGTATATAGGAATCGTTCTATTTTTTTATCGATTAATTTGTAAAACTTCATAATACTATCTTAATTAGTGGAATAACCACTACAAAATCGATATTTTCTGAAAAAAACAGACACAATAAAGGCTCTATACCTCTTTCAACATCATCATATATTAGTGTAGGATGCAACTATGCATTATAACAATATTGTCATATTTTTGAAATTTTCTCAAAATCTATGTGTTAACCCCTACAAAAATATTGAATTTTAGTCAATGCTTTATATACTGAAGTCCATAATCTTTAGTGTTGTTTTAAAATTTCTAACTACATTTTAATGTATGCTAAATCCTCTTTCATGGTACATGAGCATCATTCAATTTTTTTTATAAGTTAATTTAGTAAAATTTCATACAAACCCTAAATTAGTGGACTAACCATTATAAAATCGCTATTCTCTAGGGAAATAGAGACAACAAATGTTTCAAAACTCTTTGACCATCTTCATATATTAATACAGGAGGAAACTATGCATTAAAGCAATATTGTTATATTTTTTGAAATTTTCTCAAAATCTATATGTTAACCTCTACGAAAAATATTGAGTTTTACATTAAACTCTCTATATACAAGAACTTATACTTTTTATTGTTGTTCTAAATTTTTTAACCACATTCTACATTTGTATTAATGTATGTTAAATTTTCTTTCATGGTATATGAGAATCGTTATAATTTTTATCAATTAATTTAGTAAAACTTCGTAATACTCCCTAAATCGGTGGAATAACCACTATAAAGTCTCTATTTTCTTGAAAAACGGAGACAACAAAGGCTCCAAACCTCTTTCAACATCATCATATGTTAGTGCAGGATGCAACTTTGCATTAAAACAATATTGTCATATTTTTTGAAATTTTCTCAAAATCTATGTGTTAACCCCTACAAAAATATTGAATTTTGGTAAATTCTTTATATACTGAACCCTATAATCTTTTGTGTTTTTTAAAATTTATAACCACATTCTAGATATGTATTCATGTATGCTAAACTCTCTTTTATGGTACATGATCATCGTTTAATTTTTATTAAAATTTAATTTAGTAAAATTTCATATACTCCCTAAATTATTGGAGTAACCATTATAAAATCGCTATTCTCTAGAGAAATATAGACAACAAAGGTTCCAAACCTCTTTGACCATCACTGTATATTAGTACAGGAGGCAACTATGCATTAAAGCAGCATTGTTATATTTTTTGATTTTTTCTCAAAATCTATGTGTTAACCCCTACAAAAATATTGAGTTAACGCTCTATATACTGAAGTCTAAACACTTTATTTTTGTTCTAAATTTTCTAACCACATTCTACATTTCTATTAATGTATGTTAAACTCTATTTTATGGTATATGAGAATCGTTCTAATTTTTTACCAATTAATTATTAAAATTTCATAATACTCCCTAAATAGGTGGAATAACCACTACAAAATCCCTATTTTCTTAAAAAACGGAGACAAATATCTTTCAACATCATCATATGTTAGTGAATGATGCAAATATGCATTAAAACAATATTGTCATATTTTTTGAAATTTTTTCAAAATCTATGTGTTAACCCCAACAAAATATTAAATTTTGGTAAATGCTTTACATACTGAAGCCTATAATCTTTAGTGTTGTTTTAAAATTTTAACCACATTATACACTTGTATTAATGTATGCTAAACGCTCTTTCATGGTGCATGAGCATTGTTCAACTTTTTTTATAAGTTAATTTAGTAAAACTTCATATACTCCCTAAATTAGTGGACTAACCGTTATAAAATCGATATTATCTAGAGAAATGGAGACAACAAAGGTTTCAAACCTCTTTGACCATCATCATATATTAGTACAGGAGGCAACTATGCATTAAAGCAATAATGTTATATTTTTTGAATTTTTTTCAAAATCTATGTGTTAACCCGTACGAAAATATTGAGTTTTACGTTAAACGCTCTATATACTGAAACTTATACTTTTTATTGTTGCTCTAATTTTTCTAAAGACATTCTAAATTTGTGTTAATGTATGTTAATCTCACTTTTATGGTATATGGGAATCGTTCTAATTTTTATCAATTAATTAGTAAAACTTCATAATATTATCTAAATCAGTGGAATAACCACTACAAAATCGCTATTTTCTTGGAAAACAGACACAACAAAGGCTCTAAACCTCTTTCAACATCATCATATATTAGTGTAGTATGCAACTATGCATTAAAACAATATTTTTATATTTTTGGCATTTTCTTAAAATCTATGTATTTAACCTCTACAAAAATATTAAATTTTGGTAAATGCTTTATATATTGAACCATATAATCTTTAGTGTTGTCTTAAAATTTCTAACCACATTCTACATTTGCATTAATGTATGGTAAACTCTCTTTCATGGTATATGAGCATCGTTCAATTTTTTTATAAGTTACTTTAGTAAAACTTCATATACTCCCTAAATTAGTGGACTAAACATTATAAAATCGCTATTATCTAGAGAAATGAAGACAACAAAGGTTCCCAACCTCTTTGACCATCATCATATATTAGTACAGGACAACTATGCATTAAAGCAATACTGTTATATTTTTTGAATTTTTTTCAAAATCTATGTGTTAAACCCCTACGATAATATTGAGTTTTACGTTAAACGCTCTATATACTGAAACTTATACATTTTATTGTTGCTCTAATTTTTCTAACGACATTCTAAATTTGTATTAATCTATGTTAAGCTCTCTTTCATGGTATATGGGAATCCATCTAATTTTATCAATTAATTAGTAAAACTTCATCATACTATCTAAATCAGTGGAATAACCACTACAAAATCGTTATTTTCTTGGAAAACGGACACAAAAAAGGCTATAAACCTCTTTCAACATCATCATATATTAGTGTAGGATGCAACTATGCATTAAAACAATGTTTTCATATTTTTTGAAATTTTCTCAAAATCTATGTGTCCCTACAAAAATATTGAATTTTGGTAAATGCTTTATATACTGAACCCTATAATCTTTATTGTTGTTTTAAAATTTCTAACCACATTCTAGATTTGTATTAATGTATGCTAAACTCTCTTTCATGGTACATGAGCATCCTTCAATTTTTTTTAAAAATTAATTTAGTAAAATTTCACATACTCCCTAAATTATTGGACTAACCATTGTAAAATCGCTATTTTCTAGAGAAATAAAGACAACAAAGGTTCCAAACCTCTTTGACCATCACCGTATATTAGTAAATGAGGCAACTATTCATTAAAACAGCATTGTTATATTTTTTGAATTTTTTTCAAAATCTATGTGTTAACAGATTAACGCATACGAAAATATTGAGTTTTATGTTAAATGCTCTATATACTTAAGTCTAAACACTTTATTTTTGTTCTAAATTTTCTAATCGCATTCTACATTTGAATTAATGTATGTTAAACTCTATTTTATAGTATATGAGAATCGTTCGATTTTTTTCCCTATTAATTATTAAAACTTCATAATATTATTTCAATCAGTGGAATAACAACTACAAAATCGCTATTTTCTTGAAAAACGGACACAACAAAGGCTCTATTTTATGGTATATGAGAATCGTTCTAATTTTTATCAATTAATTAGTAAAACTTCATAATACTATCTAAATCAGTGGAATAAGCACTACAAAATCGCTATTTTCTTGGAAAACGGACACAACAAAGGTTCTGTACCTCTTTCAGCATCATCATATATTGGTGTAGGATGCAAATATGCACTAAAACAATATTGTCGTATATTTTGGAATTTTCTCAAAATTTATGTGTTAACCTCTACAAAAATATCGAATTTTGGAAAATGCTTTATATATTGAACCATATAATCTTTAGTGTTGTTTTAAAATTTCTAACCACATTCTACATTTGTATTAATGTATGCTAAACTCTCTTTCATGGTACATGAGCATCGTACAATTTTTTTATAAAGTAGTTTAGTAAAATTTCATATACTCTATAAATTAGTGGACTAACCATTATAAAATCGCTATTCTCTAGAGAAATTAAGACAACAAAGGTTACCAACCTCTTTGAACATCACCATATATTAGCCCATGAGGAAACTATGCATTAAAACAATAATGTTATATTTTTGGAATTTTTGTCAAAAGCTATGCATTAAATCTACGTATTAACCCCTACGAATATATTGAGTTTTACGTTAAACTCTCTATATACTGAAACTTATAATTTTATTATTGTTCAAAATTTTCTAACTACATTCTACATTTGTATTACTGTATGTTAAACTCTCTTTCATGGTATATGAGAATCGTTATAATTTTTTATCAATTAATTTAGTAAAACTTTATAATACTCTCTAAATCGGTGGAATAACCACTATAAAGTCTCAATTTTCTTGAAAAAAAAAACAACAAAGGCTCCAAACCTCTTTCAACATCATCATATGTTTGTGTAGGATGCAACTTTGCATTAAAACAATATTGTCATATTTTTAAAAAAATTCTCAAATTCTATCTGTTAACCCCTACAAAAATATTGAATTTTGGTAAATGCTTTATATTCTGAACCCTATAATCTTTAGTGTTGTTTTAAAATTTCTAACCACATTCTACATTTGTATTAATGTACGCTAAACTCTCTATCATGGTACATGATAATCGTTCAATTTTTATAAAAAATTAATGTAGTAAAATTTCATATACTCCCTAAATTATTGGACTAACCATTATAAAATAGCTATTTTCTAGAGAAAATGTAGACAACAAAGGTTCTAAACCTCTTTGACCATCACTGTATATTAGTACAGGAGGCACCTATGCATTAAAGCAGCATTGTTATTTTTTTTTTTCTCAAAATCTATGTGTTAACCCCTACGAAAATATTAAATTTTACGTTAAACGCTCTATATACTGAAGTCTAAACACTTTATTTTTGTTCTCAATTTTCTAACCACATTCTACATTTCAATTAATGAATGTATGTTAAACTCTATTTTATGGTATATGAGAATCGTTCTAATTTTTTACCAATTAATTATTAAAACTTCATAATACTCCCTCAATAGGTGGAATAACCACTACAAAATCGTTATTTTCTTGAAAAACAAAGATAACAAATGCTCTAAACCTCTTTCAACATCATCATATGTTAGTGAATGATGCAACTATGCATTAAAACAATATTGTCATAGTTTTTTAAAAAATTTCAAAATCTATGTGTTAACCCCTACGAAAATATTGAGTTTTACGTTAAATGCTCTATATACTGAAACTTATATTTTTTATGTTGTTCTAAATTATCTAACGAGATTCCAAATTTGTATTAATATATGTTAAACTCTCTTTATGGTATATAGGAATTGTTCTATTTTTTATCGATTAATTTGTAAAACTTCATAATACTATCTTAATTAGTGGAATAACCACTACAAAATCGATATTTTCTTGAAAAGCAGACACAATAAAGGCTCTATACCTCTTTCAACATCATCATATATTAGTGTAGGATGCAACTATGCATTAAAACAATATTTTCATATTTTTGAAATTTTCTCAAAATCTATGTGTTAACCCCTACAAAAATATAGATTTTTGGTGAATGATTTATATACTGAACCTTATAATCTTTAGTGTTGTTTTAAAATTTCTAACCACATTCTAGATTTGTATTAATGTATGCTAAACTCTCTTTCATGGTACATGAGCATCGTTCAATCTTTAAAAAAAAATATTTATAAATATTTCATATACTCCCTAAATTATTGGACTAACAATTATAAAATCGCTATTCTCTAGAGAAATTAAAACAACAAAGGCTCCAAACCTCATTGACCATCACCGTATATTAGTACAAGAGGCAACTATGCATTAAAGCAGCATTGTTATATCTTTTGAATTTTTCTCAAAATCTATGTGTTAAACGCTCTATATACTGAAGCCTAAACACTTTAGTGTTGTTTTAAAATTTCTAACCACATTCTAAATTTGTATTAATATATGTTAAACTCTCTTTAATGGTATATGAGAGTAATTATAACTATTTATCAATTAATATAGTAAAACTTCACAATACTCCCAAAATCGGTGGAATAACCACTATTAAAATCGTTATTTTATTGAAAAACGGAGACAACAACGTCTCCAAACCTCTTTCAACATCATCATATATTAGTGCAGGATCAGGATGCAACTATGCCTTACAACAATATTGTCATATTTTTGAAATTTTCTCAAAATTTTTGTGTTAACCCCTACAAAAATATTGAATTTTAGTCAATGCTTTATATACTGAAGTACATAATCTTTAGTGTTGTTTTAAACTTTCTAACCACATTCTAACGTATGCTAAATCCTCTTTCATGGTACATGAGCGTCGTTCAATTTTTTTTTATAAGTTAATTTAGTAAAATTTCATATACACACTAAATTAGTGGACTAACCATTATAAAATCGCTATTTTCTAGGGAAATAGAGACAACAAAGGTTCCAAACCTATTTGACCATCTTCGTATATTAATACAGGAGACAACTATGCATTAAAGCAATATTGTTATATTTTTTGAATTTTTTTCAAAATCTATGTGTTAACCTCTACGAAAATATTGAGTTTTACTTTAAACTCCCTATATACAGAAACTTATACTTTTTATTGTTGTTCTAAATTTTCTAACCACATTCTACATTTGTATTAATGTATGTTAAACTCTCTTTCATGGTATATGAGAATCGTTATAATTTTTAATCAATTAATTTAGTAAAACTTTATAATACTCCCTAAATCGGTGGAATAACCACTATAAAGTCTCTATTTTCTTGAAAAACGGAGACAACAAAGGCTCCAAACCTCTTTCAACATCATCATATGTTAGTTCAGGATGCAACTTTGCATTAAAACAATATTGTCATATTTTTTGAAATTTTCTCAAAATCTATGTGTTAACCCTACAAAAATATTGAATTTTGGTAAATGCTTTATACACTGAACCCTATAATCTTTTGTGTTTTTAAAAATTTATAACCACATTCTAGATATGTATTCATGTATTCTAAACTCTCTTTCATGGTACATGATCATCGTTTAATTTTTATAATAAATTAATTTAGTAAAATTTCATATACTCCCTAAATTATTGGAGTAACCATTATAAAATCGCTATTCTCTAGAGAAATGTAGATAACAAAGGTTCCAAACCTCTTTGACCATCACCGTATATTAGTACAGGAGACAACTATGCATTAAAGCAACATTGTTATATTTTTTTATTTTTTCTCAAAATCTATGTGTTAACCCCTACAAAAATATTGAGTTTTACGTTAAACGCTCTATATACTGAACTCTAAACACTTTATTTTTGTTCTAAATTTTCTAACCACATTCTACATTTCTATTAATGTATGTTAAACTCTATTTTATGGTATATAAGAATCGTTCTAATTTTTTACCAATTAATTATTAAAATTTCATAATACTCCCTAAATAGGTGGAATAACCACTACAAAATCCATATTTTCTTGAAAAACGGAGACAACAAAGACTCCAAACCTCTTTCAACATCATCATATGTTAGTGAATGATGCAACTATGCATTAAAACAATATTGTCATATTTTTTGAATTTTTTTCAAAATATATGTGTTTAACCCCTACAAAATATTGAATTTTGGTAAATGCTTTACATACTGAAGCCTATAATCTTTAGTGTTGTTTTAAAATTTCTAACCACATTATACACTTGTATTAATGTATGCTAAACTCTCTTTCATGGTGCATGAGCATTGTTCAACTTTTTTTATAAGTTAATTTAGTAAAACTTCATATACTCCCTAAATTAGTGGAATAACCATTATAAAATCGCTATTCTCTAGAGAAATGGAGACAACAAAAGTTCAAAACCTCTTTAACCATCATCATATATTAGTACAGGAGGCACCTATGCAATAAAGCAATATTGTTATATTTTTAGAATTTTTCTCAAAATCTATGCGTTAACCACTTAACGTTTAACGTAAAACTCCATGTTTTCATATGGGTTAACACATAGATTTTGAGAAAAATTCAAAAACTATAACAATATTGCTTTAATACTTAGTTGCCTCCTGTACTAATCTACGGTGATGGTCAAAGAGATTTGGAACCTTTGTTGTCTCAATTTCTCTAGAGAATAGCGATTTTATAATGGTTAGTCCTATAATTTAGGGAGTATATGAAATTTTACTAAATGTTTTTTTTTAAATTGAACGATTCTCAAGTACTATGAAAGAGAGTTTCGCATATATTAATACAAATCTAGAATGTTGTTTTAAATTTTAAAACAACATTAAAGATTATAGGGTTCAGTATATAAAGCATTTACAAAAATTCAATATTTTTGTAGGGGCTAACACATAGATTTTGAGAAAATTTCAAAAAATATGACAATGTTGTTTTAATGCATAGTTTCATCCTACACTAATATATGATGATGTTGAAAAAGGTTTAGAGCCTTTGTTGTGTCCGTTTTTTAAAGAAAATATTGATTCTGTAATGGTTATTCCCATGATTAAGATAGTATTATGATGTCCTACTAATTAATCGATAAAAAAATAGAACGATTCCTATATACCATAAATAGAGTTTAACATACATTAATACAAATTTAGAATCTCGTTAGATAACTTTGAACAACAATTAAAAGTTTAAGTTTCAGTTATAGAGCGTTTAAAGAAAAACTCAATAGTTTCGTAAGTTAACACAGATTTTGAGAAAAATTCAAAAAAATATAAAAATATTTTTTTAATGCATAGTTGCCTCTTGTACTAATATATGATGATGGTCAAAGAGGTTTGAGACCTTTGTTGTCTCCATTTCTCTAGAGAAAATCAATTTATAATGGTTAGTCCACTAATTTAGGGAGTATAAGAAATTTTACTAAATTAACTAATAAGAAATTGAATGATGCTCATGCACCATGAGAGAGAGTTTACAATATATTAATACAAATGTATAATGTGGTTAGAAATTTTAAAACAACACTAAAGATTATAGGCTTCACAATATAAAGCATTTACCAAAATTCAATATTTTTGTAGGGGTTAACACATAGATTTTGAGAAAATTTCAAAAAATATGACAATATTGTTTTAATGCATAGTTTTATCCTGTAATAACATATGATGATGTTGAAAGAGGTTTGGATACTTTGTTGTCTCCGTTTTTCAATAAGATAACAACTTTATAGTGGTTATTCCACCGATTTAGGGAGTATTATGAAGTTTTACTAAATAATTGATAAAAAATTTAACGATTCACATATACCATGAAAGAGAGTTTAACATACATTAATACAAATGTAGAATGTGGGTAGAAATTTTAAAACAACACTAAAGATTATTGGGTTCAGTATATAAGGCATTTACTAAAATTCAATATTTTTGTAGTGGTTAACACATAAATTTTGAGAAAATTTCAAAAAATTTGACAATGTTGTTTTAATGCATAGTTGCATCCTGCACTAATATATGATGATGTTGAGAGAGGTTTAGAGCCTTTGTTATGTCCTTCTTTCAAGAAAATATCGATTTTGTGGTGGTTATTCCACTGATTAAGATAGTATTATGAAGTTTTACTAATTAATCGATAAAAAATAGAACGATTCCTATATACCATAAAGAGAGTTTAACAAACATTAATACAAATTTAGAATCTCGTTAGATAATTTAGAACAACAATAAAAAGTATAAGTTTCAGTATATAGAGCGTTTAACGTAAAACTCAATATTTTCGTAGGGGTTGTTAACACATAGATTTTGAGAAAAATTCAAAAAATATAAAAATATTTCTTTAATGCATAGTTGCCTCTTGTACTAATATATGATGATGTTCAAAGAGGTTTGAGACCTTTGTTGTCTTCATTTCTCTAGAGAATAGCAATTTTGTGACGGTTAGTCCACTAATTTAGGGAGTGTATGAAGTTATAGTAAATTAACTTATAAAAAAAATTTAACGATGCTCATGCACCATGAAAGAGAGTTTAGCATATATTAATACAAATGTATAATGTGGTTAGAAATTTTAAAACAACACTAAAGATTATAGGCTTCACAATATAAAACATTTACAAAAATTCAATATTTTTGAAGAGGGTTAACACATAGATATTGAGAAAATTTCAAAAAATATGACAACATTGTTTTAATGCATAGTTGCATCCTGTAATAACATATGATGATGTTGAAAGAGGTTTTGAGACTTTGTTGTCTCCGTTTTTCAAGAAAATAACAATTTTATAGTGGTTATTCCACCGATTTAGGGAGTATTATGAAGTTTTACTAAATTAATTAATTAAAAAATTTAACGATTCCCATATACCATGAAAGAGAGTTTAACATACATTAATACAAATGTAAAATGTGGTTAGAAAATTTAAAACAACACTAAAGATTATAGGGTTCAGTATATAAAGCATTTACCAAAATTCAATATTTTGTAGGTGTTAACACATAGATTTTGAGAAAACTTCAAGAAATATGACAATATTGTTTTAATGCATAGTTGCATCATACACTAATATATGATGATGTTGAAAGAGGTTTAGAGCCTTTGTTGTGTCTGTTATTCAAGAAAATAGTGATTTTGTAGTGGTTATTCCACTCACTAAGATGGTTTTATGATGTTTTACTAATTAATTGATAAAAAATAGAACGATTCCCGTATACCATAAAGATAGTTTAGCATACATTAATACAAATTTAGAATCTCGTTAGAAAATTTAGAACAACAATAAAAAGTATTAGTTTCAGTTTATAGAGTGTTTAACGTAAAACTCAATATTTTCGTAGGGGGTTAATACATAGATTTTGAGAAAAATTCAAAAAATATAACAATATTGTTTTAATGCATAGTTGCCTCATGTACTAATATATGATGATGGTCAAAGAAGTTTGGAACCTTCGTTGTCTCTAATTATCTAGAGAATAGCGTATTTATAATGGTTAGTCCACTAATTTAGGGAGTATATGAAGCTTTACTAAATTAACTTATTAAAAAATTGAACTATGCTCATGCACCATGAAAGAGAGTTTAGCATACATTAATACAAATGTATAATGTGGTTAGAAATTTTAAAACAACACTAAAGATTATAGGCTTCAGTATATAAAGCATTTACCAAAATTCAATATTTTTTATGGGTCAACACATAGATTTTAAGAAAATCTCAAAAATATGACAATATTTTTTTAATGCATAGTTGCATCCTACACTAACATATGATGATGTTGAAAGAAGTTTGGAGCCTTTGTTGTCTAGTTTTTCAAGAAAATAGTGACTTTATAGTGGTTATTCCACCGATTTAGAGAGTATTATGAAGTTTTACTAAATTAATTGATAAAAAAATTATAACGATTCCCATATACCGCGAAATAGAGTTTAACATATATTAATTCAAATGTAGAATATTTTTATAAATTTTAAAACAACACTAAAATGTTTAGGCTTCAGTATATAGAGTGTTTAACGTAAAACTCAATATTTACGTATGGGTTAACACATAAATTTTGAAAAAAAATTCAAAAATTCAAAAAATATAACAATATTGCTTTAATGCATAGTTGTCTCCTCTAATAATACATGGTGATTGTCAAAGTGGTTTGGAACCTTTGTTGTTTTCATTTCTCTAGAGAATAGCGATTTTATAATGGTTAGTCCACTAATTTAAGGAGTATATGAAATTTTACTAAATTAATTTTAAAAAAATTGAACTATGCTCATGTACCATGAAAGAGAGTTTACCATTCATTAATAAAAATGTAGAATTTGGTTAGAAATTTTAAAACAACACTTAAGATTATAGGGTTCATTATATAAAGCATTTACAAAAATTTAATATTTTTGTAGGGGTTAGTTAACACATAGATTTTGAGAAAATTTCAAAAAAAATTACAATATTGTTTTAATGCATAGTTGCATCATGCACTAACATATGATGATGTTGAAAGAGGTTTGGAGCCTTTGTTGTCTCCGTTTTTCAAGAAAATTGCGATTTTACAGTGGTTATTCCATCGATTTAGGGAGTATTATGAAGTTATACTAAATTAATTGTTAAAAAATTATAATAATTCTCATATACCATGAAAGGGAGTTTAAAATACTTTAATACAAATGTAGAATGTGGTTAGAAATTTTAAAACAACACTAAAGAGTTTAGGCTTCAGTACATAGAGCGTTTAACGTAAAACTCAATATTTTCGTAGGGGTTAACACATAGATTTTGAGAAAAAATAAAAAAATATAACAATATTTCTTTAATGCATAGTTGCCTCATGTACTAATATATGGTGATGTTCAAAAAGGTTTGGAACATTTGTTGGCTTCATTTCTCTAGAGAATAACGATTTAATAATGGTTAGTCCAACAATTTAGGGAGTATATGAAATTTTACTAAATTAAGTTTTTTTAAAAAAACGATGCTCATGTACCATGAAAGAGAGTTTAGCATACATTAATACAAGTCTAGAATGTGTTTAGAAATTTTAAAACAACATTAAAGATTATAGTGTTCAGTATATAAAACATTTACCAAAATTCAATATTTTTGTAAGAGTTAACACATAGATTTTGAGAAAATTTCAAAAAATATGATAATATTGTTTTAATGCATAGTTTCATCCTACACTAATATATGATGCTGTTGAAAGAGGTTTAGAAGCTTTGTTGTGTTCGTTTCCCAAGAAAATAGCGATTTTGTAGTGGTTATTTAAATGATTTAGATAGTATTATGAAGTTTTACTAATTAATTGATAAAAAAATTAGAACGATTCTCATATACTATAAAAGAGAGTTTAACATAAATTAATGCAAAGGTTTTAGTGTTGATAAAAATATTGAATTTTGGTAAATGTTTTATAAAATCTATGTATTAAATCCAGCGTGTTAATAACATACATTGCATTTTTTTAGCAACAGAAAAATAGAGCACTCAAAAGAGACCGAAGGAACGGTAGTTGGTTGAGGTTTGAATCCGTACTTGGAGATTAACTCCATACACCCCATACCTTCCTAAACTCAAGCTTATTATCCTAACCCTATTCATCCCACCCCTTTATCCTTGCACTCCCTAAACTAGCATTTGTCCATTTATTCCTCAATTAAAAACCAACCACAATTCAACTACCTACATGGCCCACATCCTAACCTTAACCAATCAAAATTCTTTGGTCCACATGTTCTTCTTCTTCCTCGTACTCTCTCCTCCTCTTCATCCTCCATTGGTGATTTTGGAAGCTCCTAAATAAGGTAATTATTGTTCGTTTTAGGTGATTTTTTTTGTAAAATCACCCTTAAAATGTCCTGTATATCATAGAGATATTCATTCTGATGATAATTAGAAAGTTTAAAAATGAATTTAAAAACTGTGGTAAGAGATTATAAGTATAATTTATGTCCGTTTTTGATGATTTTTTTGCTGAAATGTTATTAAAAACATGTGTATAGCTCGGGTAGTGTAAAAACAGCAGATCCAATGAAAATAATGATAGATTGAAAAAGATTTTGAAAACTGTTTTTATAGATTTTTGGGTATATGTTATCTATGTTTTGATGATTTTTTGTGTGTAATTTCATTTAAGATAAATTATACATCATGGGTAATGTAAAATCCTAACAACAATGTCCTAAAAACGGATTAGTTTGTGGAAGAACAAGTTCTGGGTATTACTAGGAGAACTACGCATTACTAAGGCAAAATAGTTTTACTAGAATTTACTTGAATTACTAGAGTTACTGGAATTACTCTAATAATGATAATACTAATGGTATTCTATTTTATCTCAGGAAAATGCAAAATCCGCAGTGCACATTCATTTGTTTTGATTATGGGGGATATTATATGAAAGATGGGGCTGAAATAAAATGGATCTCAGGAGATGGTGAAGGAGAAGATGAAATTCACACGATTTTGTTTAGGAAGTCAATGGAGGAGATCACTTACTCTGGTTTGGTTGAGTGTATTTGCAGAAAGATAAAGGTAGATGAATCTAAGGTGAAAGTGAAGATTAGTTACTTTCCAATGGTATTGTATTCGTACAAGCCATCATACATCCGGAATGATGACGAAATCTTTGGTTATCTACTGCAAGTAAACCATGAGAAGTGTAGAAGTGTTCTACATGTGGAGTTCATCAATGAAGAAGTGAAATTTTCAGAAGAGGATGATGAAATTGATGGCTATGTCGGTCTATCTGATAGAGAGGCTATAGAGGCTGGTGATGAGGATGGTACTGAGAATGATGAAACTGATGCCTATGTTGGTATATCTGATAGAGAGACTATAGAGGCTGGCGATGAAGATGGTAATGGTGGTGTGCTCACTTTTGACGAAAACATTGAGATGCATGATGGTGTCAATCAGACATGGTATGATGGTATGGATTTGGTTATAGGTCAAGAATTTTTAACCAAGGAGGCAGCAAAAGTTCTTATTCAAACCGCGTCATATCAAAATTGTTTTGAGTTTGATATAATTAAGTCGGATACTAAGAGATTTGTGGTTAAATGCCGAGGAGACAAAGATGGGTGCAAGTGGTTTGTGCGAGTTGCAATGGTGAAGAATTCAGATATTTGGTCGGTTAGAAGTTATTTCAAGCAGCATACATGTTTTGTCGTTACAAGAGAGGCTGGTGATGAAGATGGTACTGAGAATGATGCAAATGATAATGACGTTTTTGGTGGTGTGCTCACTTATCACCAAGACATTGAGATGCATGAGAATGGCAACGGAAAAGATGGCAATGAGTTTGAAGATACAGAAGTAAGACCAGCAGCTAACTATGAGCCATGGGATGATGGTGTAGATATGGTTCTAGGTCAAGAATTTACCACCAAGGAGGCAGCAAAAGTTCATATTCAGAAAGCTTCACATCAGAAATGTTTTGAGTTTGATATAAAGAAGTCGGATACTAAGAGATTTGTGATTAAATGTCGAGGAGCCAAAGAAGGTTGCAAGTGATTTGTGCGAGTTGCAAAGTTAGAGAATTCAGATCTCTGGACGGTTAGAAGTTATATCAAGCAGCATACATGTTCTATTGTTACTACTAGAACACTGCGTAATAGAAGGAAAGGCACAAAACAAATCGTTGCATTTGTTTTGGCTCAAGATTATCCTGGTACATTTGACACACTAGTTCCCAAAGTTCTGATCGATTTGGTTCATCGAAAAGTTGGTGTGAAAGTATCATACACCGCCGCATGGAGAGGAAAAAGAGAAGCTGCTAATGAAGTGCGAGGGAGTCCAGAAGAGAGTTTTACTTTACTACACTGTTATATGCACATGCTGGAACAAACCAATATTGCCACAAGAACACTTGTAGAAGTGGATGAGCACCAAAGATTTAAGTATCTGTTTTTTGCACTTGGAGCTAGCGTAGAAGGGTTCCGTGCAATGAGGAAAGTCCTCATTGTGGATGCAACACACCTCAAGAATGTTTATGGTGGAGTTCTCCTTGTTGCGACAGCTCAAGATCCCGATCATCACCACTACCCAATTGCATTTGGTGTAGCAGATGGTGAGAATGATCAAAGCTGGATATGGTTTATGGAACAGTTGAAATTAGCGATAACTGATGTCCCCGGATTGGTGTTTCTTTCAGATAGAAACAGAAGCTTAATCAAGGCAGTACGTCTAGTGTTCCCTGAGGCCGAACATGGGTATTGTATATGGCATTTATCTCAGAATGTTAAAGGCCACGTCCATAACAACAAAGATACTTGTGCGTTCAAGTTTAGAGAATGCGCACATGCTTATACAGGGGCTGAGTTCCAGTACCTTTATCATGCTTTTCGCAGGAAGTATCCAAGTGCAGCGGCGTATCTTGACAAAAGTGTTGAAGAGAAGAAATGGGCTAGATGTTACTTTAAAGGAGATAGATACAATGTCGACACCACCAATTCAGTAGAATCT
Source organism: Brassica napus (assembly GCF_020379485.1). Classification (NCBI taxonomy): domain Eukaryota; kingdom Viridiplantae; phylum Streptophyta; class Magnoliopsida; order Brassicales; family Brassicaceae; genus Brassica; species Brassica napus. Next base: position 47,583,055 of record NC_063449.1, on the reverse strand, counting down.
TTTAATGGTGTTATTAGGGGAGCGAGAATGTACACCTTACTGCCAATGTTTGATGTAATCATTGCAAAAATGGCTGAATGGTTTAACAAGTATAGGAAGAAGGCAGCTGAAGTACCATACAACCTGAAGCTTGTGCCTATTGTGGAAGAGGAAATGTCTAAAAGATGTGTTGAAAGAGGGTTTCTCACAGTTAAAGAGTTAAACAGCTTCCATCTTGAGTACAGTGTGCAAGGTGCTGACGGGAAGGTTTATACCGTTGATATGGCTATGTACACTTGTAGCTGTGAGCAATTTGATAAAGACAAATATCCATGTGTGCATGCAGTCGCGGCTGCCACATTCATGACACATAAAGCAGGAAAGGAACTCCATCTATCTGAGTATTGTTCTAAGTACTATTTGGTAGAGCAATGGGCTTTGGCTTATCACAGGACAATATATTCTGTTCCTCATATGTCTGATTGGGTTATACCAGAAGAAGTTAGAGCAAATAAAATACTTCCTCCGGATTTTGAAGTCAAGAAAGGAAAACCACAACAAACAAGGTTTCCATCAGTAGGAGAATCTCGTGGAAGAGGAAAAAGAGGCAAAGGGAGTGGTAGAGGGAGTGGTAGAGGGAGTGGCAGAGGCACGGGCAGAGCCAGAGGAGAAGGTCTTGCAGCATATTTTGAATGTGGAAGTGGTTCGGGTTCAGGTGTTTGATTGTTGAAATTTATTATTATGTCTTATTTGGACTACTAGGATGTACTGGTATTATTATGTGTTATTTGGACTACTAGGATGTACTGGTATTATTATGTGTTATTTGGACTACTGAGAATTACTGGTGTTATTATGTGTTATTTGAACTACTGAGAATTACTGGTGTTATTATGTGTTATTTGGACTACTGAGAATTACTTGTATTATTATGTGTTATTTAAACCATTATATATAGTCCATGTATATGAGAACTACGTAGATTCAGACTATTTTTGATGATTATTTTCAATGCATAGACCGTGTATATGATAACTACGTAGATTCAAACTATTTTTGATGCTTGTTTTCAATAGTTTAAGAAAAGCTTATCAGTTTCTCAAAAAACTTCCTTAACTTTCAATGTTAGTGTGTGAATGGTTCAAGTAGAGTAAGGAACATCAAACAAAGTACGTATTTCTGGTAAATTATTTATGTAAATGTCCTTCTTAATGATAGTTATGGCGTAAAATCATTGGTTTTACTACGAAATCTTCCATTGTGTGATAGTTTAACTAGATAAACGTCAAAATTGCCAAAGTATTACTATGAGGATAGTAGTATTACTGATACCTTGAAGATTACCGTGTATTACTAAGTGTTAAAATAATACTAAATATAAATATGGCGGCTGCACGTTTTACATGTGTTTACTTTTTTAAATATTAAATATTTTGGCATTTTACATGTGTTTTTCGTTTTTGCTATTTTTTGGCATTTTACATGTTTACATATTTTGGTTTGGTCTCAATGATCCCCCAGTAAATCCAGTTATCCAACTAATTCATTTTTGGCCATAGTAACATCTGTAAATATAGTTTTCCAAACCTGTCTTTTGCAACATACCAACATTCAAAAGCATTACAAGTTTTAAACATCCAAACATAAAGCATTCTCCTACCAAGTTTTAAACATCCAAAATACTTAAATTAACATCTTAAATACATAAGGCTTCTCCTAGGCTAAGCCTTTGTTTTAGGCTTCTTCCCCCTCGTGAAAGGAGTCTGCACCCACTGTGATGGTTCACACTTCCTCTTCCCTCTTCCCTTAGATGCATGTGGTGTGCAATCACTCTTCTTTGGTGCAGCATCAGCAATACTCCTCCTTGGTCTGCCCCTCCTCTTAGGAGTCGGTTTGCCAGACGTCATTGTCTTCTCCTTGCATCTATGTCTGATCCTAGTCCTCGTAGCTTCCTTGGTCCCATCCATCCTCTCCACAAGTTTCTCACTAGTTTTTTCCTCTGCCTCCACAGCTTTCTCACTAGTTTTTTCCTCTGCCTCCACAACTGTCTCACTAGTTTTTTCCTCTGCCTCCACAGCTTTCTCAGTAGTTTTTTCCTCTCCCTGCACAACTGTCTCACTAGTTTTTTCCTCTGCCTCCATAGCTTTCTCACTAGTTTTTTCCTCTGCTTCCACAACTTCCTCACTAGTTTTTTTCTCTAACTCCACAGCTTTCTCAATAGCTTTTTCCTTGGCTTCCACCACTACTGGCCACGTATTTGGTGGTGAATGAACTACTCTCCTCGCAGCCATTGCCTTAGTCCTACCACCAGATGGTGGTGTTGGAGTTTTATCTGCCTCAACCCGAGGCTCATTGATCGGAGACTCAAAACGAGGCTCATTGATCGGAGACTCAAAACGAGGCTCACTGTTTGGAGACTCAGATGCCTCCACTTTCTCATCATCCTCACTGTTCTCAATGCTTTCCTCATTGGTTGCAGCCTCTTTCCTTTCGTCATTTGCTTGATCCTCTTCAGCCTCAGCTGCCTCTACTTTCCTCCATAGTTCATCAGCATGTACTCTACATCTCTCCTTCAGTTCGTTCAACTCTCGCTCACTACCATTTTCCTCATCAGTCTCGCTGTTTTCCTTATCTTTATCAACCTCTCCACTCTTCTCCTTCTCTCTTTCCTCAGCATCATCTTTTTCCTTCCCATCCCACTGTCCAAAATCCGTACCATCGCACTGTTCAAAATCCATGTCTTCACCACGATTCGGCTTCTCACTCACCTTATTCTCGATAGATGTTAGCCTTTTTTCTATTTTTTTAGCCCTGCATCTCAACAGCCGCTGGTTCTTTTCAATTCCACTCAGCCTCAAATCAACAGCCTCCAGCTTTGTCTCCACCGTAAAGTTAAGTCCAACAAATGCTTCTCCCATGAAATCCAAAAGCCTCTTTTCCAGATCTTGCAAGCTCGAATCAGAGGATGATGCTTCTGCTAACGTCACCTTTTCTTTGTCCTTCTTTTTTGTAAACACTCGTGCAGCTTGATCTAAATCATACAGCTCTTCCCACCAAATACTCTTCTGCTTCACAGTTAACCAGTGGTTCCAAGTCTCGCTTGGGCTGCCCTGACGGTCATACTCTCGTTCCAAGTCAATGATACGAGCCAACAACATTTCCTCACCAATTTTTGGTTCCAACACACTGTGAATAGTCTAAAAAAAAAAATAACACTAATTAAATTTTATGTTCTACTAGCTTCTACTATAACTGTAAACATGTACCTTTGTGTCTCCAAGCGCTCGGTATATGTCTTCCAAAGGATAGCCCCTCATACTGGTCTTTGTAAACCGGCTCTTGCACATCCTTGGACAGTCCGCACAAGGATTCTTTTGATAGATTCTAAACTCTTTCCCCAGAGCAGGAATACACTCAAAAGCCAGAACCTATAGAATCCAGTGTCACATACATGTCAGATTTTCAATTATTTAACAACTAAAACTTTTACTAAATTATATGCTTACCTCTAAAGGGACTATGAAACCAGGAAAGGAGACTGCATCTTTTGTCACTTCTCCCTTTAAATGGTTCATCACACGCTTAATCTCCCTTATTGAATCTTCAAATGTTAGACGACCCCAGGGAAATGTTTTGCAAGCATCCAAATCATCCACCATCCTCAATATGAAGGAGTCTAAATTTCCCTCATACCTTGGCTTTCCTCTGATAACAGTACCAAGGAAAAACAAGACAGCCATCTTCAATTTATCTAGACAATCCGGCATAGACAACAGCTTCTGCTTCACATCAGTGATGGTGATCTTCTCTATGTCATGGAAGTAGTAATTCACAAACTCATGACCCCCGATCTTCTTATATTTTCTCGGATACTCAGTGCAGTCTAAGCCAGAGATGAGGGTGTGCTCCCTCATAGAATAGCGGATGGGTACACCATTAACCGCAAACCATGCAACATCATCTTCTGGAGTACAAATGGTGTGCAGGAGTAACATCCACATCCCTTGGAGCTTCAGGTTTGGTTCCTCTGGCATGTGAAAGAAATGTCGAAACTGGGAATGGCTCGTGAACCATTCGGCCTGATCCTTCTTAAGCGTCTCCTTGATGACTTTTACTGTCGCGCTCACATAGCACTTGGTTTGTATCTTGCAAATCTTCGTGAACTCACTGCTTTTGAAGTATGACTCAAGGGGTTGCGGTGGTTGCATTTCCTCCTGCAATGAAAATACATACAAGAAGTCTTAGTAATGCTAGTACTTAGTAATGCTAGTAATACAAGAAGTCTATTAGTACTACTAATTACAAGTCATCATTTCTCACTAACAGTAACAATGATACAAAATATATACCTCACTTTCGGACCCCTCCCTTTCGGATTCATCTGAGATTGAGCGCGATTGGTAACTCGGTTCTCTCTATGGCGTACTCTTCTTACTCCTCTGAAAATACATATATACATGTTAGTAATGCTAGTAATGTTAGTAATGCTAGTAATACAAGAAGTCTAGCAGTACTACTAATTACAAGTCAGCATTTTTCACTAACAGTTACAATGAATACAAAATATATACCTCACTTTCAGACCCCTCCCTTTCGGACTCATCTGTGACTGAGAGCGATACATGACTCGGTTCTCTCTCTTGCGTATTCTTCTTACTATTCTTACTCTTCTTACTCCCCTCAGGAATTACTGGTGTTTTTGCAATTGGGGTCGTTCTCGGCCTAAGAGATAGACGACGCCTTTCATTGGGGACTCCCTTATTCTTTGCCACCTTTTTATTTCCCTTCATAACTTTCCTGTACAAGACATTACAACACTAAATCACTCTAAATGCAAACCGCAAACAACAACACAACATCAATTAACTCCCATTAAAACCAAACATATCCGATTCATATATATTTTATCCCTAATTTATAGTCTCGGGTTTAACAAGCATCTTACCAATTCAACTTATTCAGTAAAAAAACATATGAAAATCGCACAATTTCATCTAAAATAGGAGTCTAAAATCAATCCCCAAAATAGTTTCTATCATAACATATTCATAACATAAATCGCACAATTTCACCATGTCTCTCCCAATTTCATACCACAAACTAGCACAATACTTTAGTTTCGTCTATTGATAATTTTTTCCCAATTTCCCCAAATTTTTTTAACCTAAAATACATATCACAGAGAATCAACCACAATAAATCACTTACAAATACGTATGAAGTCAATTCAGAGATGGGCGAACTCGATTATCACAGAGAAAGAAGAAGAAACGAAGAAAATGGAGGAGTCGGGGATTTTAGGGTTTGTCGCCGTTGAAGGCTCCTTTCTATCGCGAAAGAAATGGAGTAGTTTTCCAGAGTTGAAAAAAATAAAGAGAGTTGAAAATACACAAAAACGATGACGTTTAGGTCTACCTGGGTCGGATCTGACCGGTTTGCTTGGTCTGGGTCGGATTTTCGTGGTTGGATCCTGTAAATACATCATATCTCTATTATAAAACCGTAATTAACCACTTTTTCTATTTAAAAATAAATGAAAAATATAATATATTATAATAGAAGGTCAAAGGGGAATTTTTGTGAGGGGTATGGGGTATATGGAGTTAAACTCCTCCGTACTTGTCAAATTTCTTCCTAATTAATTACATTTGCTTTAGATGATAAAACAACTTTATTATTAATTTAAAACCTAATTAAAATAAATTGTTTAATGAAACCAATCTACCGCATGTCACACACGTAACCATTTACATAACGGCTATAAATTTAATACTAACGGCTACAAATGGAAACTAATAACCAATATATACTTGTTAATCTCTATGACATGATCAACTCTTATTACACATACAGAGGTTGTCGGGAAAAAAAAACTAACATATACAGACCGAAAAACTGTTCAAGTTACTGAAATTTTTTGTGGATTTCATAGAGAGAGCGCAGCAGCTACGAGACGGACGGGGAAGATCGGGAAGGAGGAGGAGAGCAAGATGATGACCGGCGGGAGGAACGACAGACGACTATCAATCGACAGCCAGAAAGTCTCTGGATCTGTCTGTACCCCGTAAGTTCCTTCCTCGATTCTTATACATGAGAGAGTATCTACGTTTGTACTTCTTCCGATCTGATCTAGCTTAGCTTCTATGTTATGTCTGTGTCGTCGGCTCTCAGACGACGGTTCTTCTCAAGAGAGAGAGGTGTGAAGATATCACCGAGTCATCATCTTCTTATCTGCTTCCCTAAAACGGTAACACTTTTGAAATCCCAATCTGATTTTTTGTTCTTTTTAACATTTCAAGCTTTGAAGAGTAGATTTTATATTAGCTTGGTTGATCTTAAAAACATAATGTAAATTTGCGACAACAAATAGAACATGGGGTTCTGTCTGAGATTTATATATAGTATGTTTCATTAAACTTTTTGACTGTATTCAGACATACTATAACTCATCAGAAATTTGAATTCAAACATAAACTTAATATAAAATGCTTTAATATGTCTGAAACCTGTTCTTTTAATTATTATCTTGTTCCTTTTTGGTAATGACTAATGATTACAAGATGTGACCGAAACTTTATTAAGATATAAATTCGACCGTTGATATACAAAATTATCAGCCTTGGACTCTCTCTCTCCTTTTGTAATATTTTAGTATCATTTAATTTATATTTACATTTTATATGAAGTATTGAATAGACTAAAAATCTAATTACTTATTTAGTAAATTTACATTCTTTTTTATTTTGAAACACAAGTAAATTTACATTCTTTTTTTCATTTTTTTCTTAGTAAGTTTATAAAATCTGTTTTAGGATTTCTGAAACTAGAAAAATATAAATTATCATTTTATGAAAATTTCTGATAAATCAACAAATTCTGAAATCAAAATTAATGCTATTTGGTTAAACTATAATTGTTTTTCAATTACTAACAATTTTGGCAAAAAATCATAAATAATAATCTATGTTTGATTATATTCTTACTAGCCATTAGATAGATAGTTGTTGATCTCACACTTTTGGGAGCTAACTCTGTTTGAATGTTTTCAAGTAATGAAAGTAAAGTTTGACCCAAAAACAGATAGTTGGACAATAAAATAATTTTGAAATAATACATGGCATTTGAAATAATTAGTTTTTAACTTTGATAAATAATTTTGCTGAAAAATTAAAACAGACAAATAAATAATATTTTGCATTATTCCAAAATATACATATACGTACCATTTAAATATATATATACTTACAGACGCATATATATTATATACACATATACATATGCATATACATTTATAAAAATGCATATACATACGTACATACATCTATACACACATATACATATACCCTAAACCCATTTCCTAATCCTAAACCCTATTTCTAACCCTAAACTCTAAATCTAAAATCTGATCCTAACCCTAACCATTTCCCTAATATTTATACATATACACATATATACATAAATACATACGCATATACATATATAGATACATATATATACGAATATATACATATGCACATACATATATATATATACACATATACTTACGCATATACATATAAAGATACATATATACATACATACGAATAACCCTAAACCCTAATCCTAACCATAATCCCTAAACCTAACCCTAAACCTATATATACGCATATACATATATAGATATGCATACACATGTACATACATCTATACATACGAATAAACCCTAAACCTTATTTCTAACCCTAAACCCTAATCCTAACCCTAAACCTATATATACACATATACAACCCTAAACCCTATCCCTAAACCCTAAACCCTAAACCCTAAACCTATACTTACGCATATATACACATATACTTAAACCCTAAACCCTAAACCTATATATACACATATACTTACGCATATATACATACGCATATACATATATAGATACGCATATACATACGCACATTATATATATGAATAAACCCTAAACCCTATCTCTAACCCTAAACCCTATTCCTAAACCCTAAACTCCAACCCTAAACCCTAACCTAAACCCTATTCCTAAACCCTAACCCAAAACCCTAACCCTAACCCTAACCCTAAACCCTAACCCTAAACCTTAAACCCTAAACCCTAACCCTAAACCCTAACCCTAAACCCTAAACCTAAACCCTAAACCTATACTTACCCATACATACGCATATACATTTATAGATACGCATATACATACGCATATACATACACATATACTTACGCATATACATACGCATATACATACGCATATACATACGCACATTATATATACGAATAAACCCTAAACCCTATCCCTAACCCTAACCCTAACTCTCAACCCTAAACCCTAACCCAAACCCTAAACACTATTCCTAAGCCCTAACCCTAAACCCTCAACCCTAAACCCTAACCCTAACCCTAAACCCTAAACCCTCAACCCTCAACCCTAACCCTAACCCTAAACCCTAAACCCTAACCCTATACTTACGCATATAAACATATACAGATACGCATATATACATACGCACATTTTATTTACAAATAAACCCTAAACCCTATCCCTAACCCTAAACCCTATTCCTAAACCCTCAACCCTAACCCTAACCCTAAACCCTAAACCCTAACCCTATACTTACGCATATATACATATACAGATACGCATATATACATACGCACATTTTATTTAGTTAGGGTTAGGGTTGAGGGTTTAGGGTTACATATTAAATCGTTATTTTCTAGAGAAATGAAGACAGCAAATGTTCCAAACCTCTTTGAACATCACCGTATATTAGTACATGAGGCAACTATGCATTAAAGAAATATTGTTATATTTTTTGATTTTTTTCTCAAAATCTATGTGTTAACCCCTACGAAAATATTGAGTTTTACTTTAAACGCTCTAAGTACTGAAGCCTAAACTCTTTATTGTTGTTTTAAATTTTTTAACCACATTCTACATTTTTATTAATGAATGGTAAACTCTCTTTCATAGTACATGAACATAATTCAATTTTTTAAAAATTAATTTAGTAAAATTTCATATACTCCTTAAATTAGTGGACTAACCATTATAAAATCGTTATTCTCTAGAGAAATGAAAACAACAAAGGTTCCAAACCACTTTGACAATCACCATATATTATTAGAGAAGACAACTATGCATTAAAGCAATATTGTTATATTTTTTTGAATTTTTGAATTTTATTGTTATATTTTTTTGAATTTTTGAATTTTTTTTCAAAATTTATGTGTTAACCCATACGTAAATATTGAGTTTTACGTTAAACACTATATATACTGAAACCTAAACATTTTAGTGTTGTTTTAAAATTTATAAAAACATTCTACATTTGTATTAATGTATGTTAAACTCTATTTGGCGGTATATGAGAATCGTTATAATTTTTTTTATCAATTAATTTAGTAAAACTTCATAATACTCCCTAAATCGATGGAATAACCACTATAAAGTCGGTATTTTCTTGAAAAACTAGATAACAAAGGCTCCAAACTTCTTTCAACATCATCATATGTTAGTGCATGATGCAACTATGCATTAAAACAATATTGTCATATTTTTTGAAATTTTCTTAAAATCTATGTGTTGACCCATAAAAAATATTGAATTTTGGTAAATGCTTTATATACTGAAGCCTATAATCTTTAGTGTTGTTTTAAAATTTCTAACCACATTATGCATTTGTATTAATGTATGCTAAACTCTCTTTCATGGTGCATGAGTATAGTTCAATTTTTTTATAAGTTAATTTAGTAAAGCTTCATATACTCCCTAAATTAGTGAACTAACCATTATAAAATCGTTATTCTCTAGATAATTAGAGACAACGAAGGTTCCAAAACCCTAACCCTAAACCCTAAACCCTAGACCTATACTTACGCATATATACACATATACTTAAACCCTAAACCCTAAACCTATATATACAAATATACTTATGCATATATATATACGCATATACATATATAGATACGCATATACATACGCACATTATATATATGAATAAACCCTAAACTCTATTCCTAAACCCTAAACCCCAACCCTAAACCCTAACCCAAACCCTAAACCATATTCCTAACCCTAACCATAAACCCTAACCCTAAACCCTAAACCTATACTTACCCATACATACGCATATACATTTATAGATACGCATATACATACGCATATACATACACATATACTTACGCATATACATACGCATATACATGCGCACATTATATATACGAATAAACCCTAAACCCTAACCCAAACCCTAAACCCTATTCCTAAACCCTAACCCTAAACCCTAAACCCTAACCCTAAACCGTAACCCTAAACCCTAAACCCTAAACCCTAACCATAAACCCTAAACCTAACCCCTAAACCTATACTTACCCATACATACGCATATACATTTATAGATACGCATATACATACGCATATACATTTATAGATACGCATATACATACGCATATACATACACATATACTTACGCATATACATACGCATATACATTTATAGATACGCATATACATACGCATATACATACGCACATTATATATACGAATAAACCCTAAACCCTATCCCTAACTAACCCTAACTCTCAACCCTAAACCCTAACCCTAACCATATACCCTATTCCTAAACCCTAACCCTAAACCCTCAACCCTAAACCCTAACCCTAACCCTAACCCTCAACCCTAACCCTAACCCTAAACCCTCAACCCTAAACCCTAACCCTAAACCTAAACCCTAAACCTATACTTACGCATATATACATATACAGATACGCATATACATACGCACATTTTATTTACAAATAAACCCTAAACCCTATCCCTAACCCTAAATCCTATTCCTAAACCCTCAACCCTAACCCTAACCCTAAACCCTAACCCTAAACCCTAACCCGAACCCTAAACCCTAGACCTATACTTACGCATATATACACGTATACTTAAACCCTAAACCCTAAACCTATATATACAAATATACTTACGCATATATACATACGCATATACATATATAGATACGCATATACATACGCACATTATATATATGAATAAACCCTAAACCCTATTCCTAAAACCTAAACCCCAACCCTAAACCCTAACCCAAACCCTAAACCCTATTCCTAAACCCTAAACCCTATTCCTAACCCTAAACCCTAACCCTAAACCCTAACCCTAACCCTAAACCCTAGACCTATACTTACGCATATATATACATATACTTAAACCCTAAACCCTAAACCTATATATACAAATATACTTACGCATATATACATACGCATATACATATATAGATACGCATATACATACGCACATTATATATATGAATAAACCCTAAACCCTATTCCTAAACCCTAAACCCCAACCATAAACCCTAACCCAAACCCTAAACCCTATTCCTAAACCCTAACCCTAACCCTAAACCCTAACCCTAACCCTAAACCCTAACCCTAAACCTATACTTACCCATACATGCGCATATACATTTATAGATACGCATATACATACGCATATACATTTATAGATACGCATATACATACGCATATACATACACATATACTTACGCATATACATACGCATATACATTTATAGATACGCATATACATACGCATATACATACGCACATTATATATACGAATAAACCCTAAACCCTATTATCCCTAACCCTAACCCTAACTCTCAACCCTAAACCCTAACCCTAAACCCTATTCCTAAACCCTAACCCTAAACCCTAAACCCTAACCCTAACCCTAAACCCTAACCCTAAACCTAAACCCTAAACCTATACTTACGCATATATACATATATAGATACGCATATACGTACGCACATACATATACATATGAGTATATTCCTAACCCTAAACCCTAATCCTAACCCCAAACCCTAAACCCTAATTCTAACCCTAAATCCTAAACCTATATATACACATACTTATGCATATACATATATAGATACGCATATACATACGCACATACATCTATATATGAAAAAACCCTAAACCCTATTCCAAACCCTAAACCCTATTTCTAACCCTAAACGCTAAACCCTAATCCTAACCCTAAATCCTAAACCTATATATACACATACTTATGCATCTACATATATAGATACGCATATACATACACACATACATCTATATATATATGAATAAACCCTAAACCCTATTCCAAACCCTATACTCCAATCGACTAGGAGTGTTATTCTTATTCTTTTGAGTAATATCTCCGGAAATTCTCTTCGATTTTTTTTAATGTCATTTTGAACACAACCGATACATTCTATTTTTCATAATTCTTTGGCCATGAAACCTCTTTCGGATTTGTGATTCATCACCAACCTTCTATTTTTCATTTTAGGATCCATAAATAATAAAAACCAAAAAATAGAAGTTGTTAATTAACAATGTCTAAAATATTTCGTTGCGATAAATATGAATTAGTAGTTAAATAAAAATAAAATAATTAAGTAATACCATGATTTTTTTTTAAGTATGTCGTAGCTTTATGTAACAATAGTTTTTTTTTGTTTTTATTGGATTCCCCCCCCCCCACCTTGTTTTTATGACCTAAAATATTTCGTTGCAATGAATATGATTTAGTAGTTAAATAAAAATAAAATAATTAAGTAATACCATGATTTTTTTTAAACTATATTTCAAATCTTTGTATTGTATTTTTCAAGTATGTCGTAGGATACTCTTTCTGTAACAATACTTTTTCAGTTTTTTATTGGATCCACAGCCCTCGTTTTTAATACCATGATTTTTTTTAAACTATATTTCAAATCTTTGTATTGTATTTTTTAAGTATGTCGTAGGATACTCTTTCTGTAACAATACTTTTTTCGGGTTTTTATTGGATCCACAGCCCTCGTTTTTATGACCCCCCCCCCCCCCCCCCCCCCCCTTTTCCTGATCCAATCCATTTTTTCAAGAATAAAAATGCTTTGGAAAGGGTATTCTCCAGATTACTTCACGTTTCCTTATGTATTGGAAACCGGCTTTGTCAAGGATGCTGCTATAGTTTGTGCACTTGTGGATATGTATAAGATGAGGAAGATGAGGAGACTCGGTACGCATAAGGTCAATACAATTCAAAATCTATATGATTACTTCCTCCCAATACGCTCTACCGGGTTAAGAAGAGTTTCTTAGTAGCTCATAGATTTAAGATTGATATGGCATGCGAAAATGTTAAAGCAAAACTGTACACATAAACTAGACTAGTGAACTTTGCTTTAAATTTCGGTTTCCTTGTCCTTTTTGTAATAGTTGTGTGAGGCCGTTTGGAGTTTCTCTAGTAGTGGCTGGGTATGATGACAAGGGTCCACAGTTGTATCAGGTATGTTCAACATTAAAAAGATATATAACCATCATTGCTTGTCTTTAAAGACAGCTTAATATCAGAATTTCATTAGGTGGATCCGTCTAGCTCTTATTTCTCATGGAAAGCTTCGGCAATGGGAAAGAATGTTTCGAATGCTAAAACATTTCTTGAGAAGAGGTGATAGATAGTTGTAGCCGTGTGTAGACCAACCTAGGGTAGGATATGTGAAGTTTCCTCTTCCTATGAAAACCAACTACAAATCCGTCTCTATCTGACAAGTTCCGTAACAAAGCTCTGAGTAGAACAAACTGGAGAAGGTATGTCTTGTATCATCAACCTCCAAACGTACAAAAAGAAGCAAACAGCAAGAAGGTTTTGATTGTTTCACTTCTGCTTGATCTTCCAGTTGTGAGCTGTTCGTGGAGCAGTGGAGATTCCCTCGTAGTATCGGGACTCGAGCTTCCCTCTGTTCCATGCCTTGACAAAGCGAGAAAACAACTCCCGTGCAGACTCGGTCGTGAGATCATTGAAGTAAGTGCGCTTCTTCTCTTTCAGCCATGTGGCAAACTCGTTGTTCTTAGAGAAGTAGTCCTCACTTGTTAGCTCTGGGATCCCCTCTTTCTGGAGAAAAGGAAAATATCTTATCAGAGTGTTCATGTAGATGATTATGCCTCAGACAAGAGTCTCCAAAGCAATACACTAAAGAGTGGATATACATACAATCAAGATATCATTATATTAAAAAAAAAAGAGTGAGAGAGAGAACAGAACTCACTAGCTTGTGGTCACCTTCTGCGTCTTTCTTTTTGTGCTTATCATCCTTAGACTTCTTTGCTGATCAGATTTAAAAAAAAACAATATGTCAGCATGAAAGAAAAAAAACTCTTTATCAGTAACAACCGCAAGAAACACAAATCAAACTGAAAGGCAAAGACACGTGATTACACCTCATGCTTATAACATCAAACTAAGAGCAATGTGCTGAAAGATCAGTTTAATATGTAACCAAGACAAGATACTTTCTTCCTACCTATAACAATCCCTTAACCAAAGCTCACTGATGCTTTGTTAATAGACTATAAAGCTATGAATCTACCATATGAAGCAGTAAAGACATCAAATTTAACTATTTGCTACAACATATCAAGTCAGATAATGGGAAACGATTAAAGAAGTATTATTACATGAACTTGATCGGTGGTGCTTGTGAGATTTCTTCTCCTTCTTCTTCTTCTCACTTCTCCTGCTTCTCCTCTCATCATCTTTCTCTGTTCCTCTATGCCTCTTAACTCTCTCTTCGTCTGCCCATTCGTAAAAGACACAAACTTTAACACGTACAGTCATCCACAGACACAACGAATTCAACTAACAAGTCAAAGTTTCAATCTTTCCATCGACTCAAAACTCCAAATTCAAAAACTGAGAATGGTCTTAACTTAGAGCAATTCAACAAATCCCTAGATTTTCTCGGGAAACAGAAGCAGAAAGTATTATCTACAGAGAAGAAAGAGCATACTCTCGGAAGAAGACGAAGGATCTTCGCTCCTTGCTCTGCTTCTCTTCTTCTTCTCCATCGAGCTCCGTTCGCTTCCCATTTTTTTCCTCCGACGGAACAAAACAAACGACATACATCTCACTTTTATTTCAGGATTCTCGGGTCGGGTCGGTTCAAATTTCATTTAAGACCCCGTACTATTTTATTTTTCTAATATTGCCCCATTGTTTTACTCAATAGAATGTAACACCCTTTTAACTTGAAAAAATATTAGTTACTTTTTTAGTAACAACTGTATTTACGAGCTGGTTATATTAACAAGGCATTTGGTCAGCAAAGACGAGAGACTGCATTGTCTTGAAGATGGTCTCAACGGAGCTAAACTCCACCTCAAAACCCTAGCTCCTAGTCCTACCACAATACTCAACATATAGAAACCTCCCCGGAGAATCTTCTCGCGGTGAAGGCAATACCATTGATATCTCTCTCGAAACTCCAGCGACTGCCGAAGAGGCATCTCCCTCTTCTTCTTCTTGAGAGAATAATACACATTGGCTAAAAGAATCCAAATGAGATCAGGATCAATGCATTCAAAGCAGCTTCTCTTAATCCAGTTATGCCACTGCACGCTATCCCAACGACCAATCTTCAAGACTGCATCAAATAGTAGTCTTTGTATTTATACAAGATTGCAAAATAAACATTGTCTTCATATATAACTCCAGACTAAATCCTGTGTTTATATGAAATTTCAAAATAATCTTATATTTGAAATTATAAATACTAGTCTTTGTATTTATACAAGATTGCAAAATAAACATTGTCTCTTCATACATAGCTTCAAACTATATAAATCATGTGTTTATATGCAATTTCAAAATAATCTTATATTTGGAATTATAAATAGTAGTCTTTGTATTTATACAAGATTGCAAAATAAACATTGTCTCTTCATACATAGCTTCAAACTATATAAATCCTGTGTTTATATGAAATTTTAAAATAATCTTATATTTGTAATTATAAACAGGAGTCCTTGTATTTATACAGGATTGCAAAGTAAAACTTTGGATCTATTATAAGTTTATAACCAACTTGATTTTATTTAACTCCACTGGATTTTAAAGAAACATTAGGAGAGATGCAACATTCTTAAGATTATCTTCTTGATTAGTAATGATTGGCACTATATACGTTGAGATGAGTGAAGGTATGAAGGTATGGAGAAAAGGACGGTTCCTTGACTCGTTGATGAGTTCACACTTGTTTACTTGTTATTCAGCAAAAGTAGTTGCTGCATCTAAACATCTATTACAAGACATGTGCAATGACGTTTCAAATAATTAATCAAACTAACCCAATACGTAACCCATCATTTTTTTTCGATATTCTCTAGAAATTTCTTGAGTAAGAATCTTGAAGATGGTTTAGTCTCAAGCTTTAGTATTATTTATATTTTAACCAACTTGTATATGTATTATGTATACACTGAAAACGCCAATAAATTAATTATGGGGATACGTTTTCTCTACTACCTAACTTTCCTTTTAAATATTGATATCCATAATAATAAGTCTCTTTGTGATCATCGTATGAAAATAGAAAATACGTCAAGTAAATCACATTTTGGACTTGTTAATGTATCATGAGCTCGTACGTCTTCAAGAGTGATGAATCTTTGTCTTGTGCTCCCTCTTTATGATGTTGATGATTATCATCTTCTTCTAATCCCAGTTCATTTTCCAAGTGCTTCAACCATTTCTTGACTTCATCCTCATCACACTCTTCTTCTCCCCTTGAAACTGAACTGTTCTCGTTTGGACCATCTAAGAAACTCCAGATGTCAAGATCTGAGTCAAAGGGGATCTCCAGTAGGTCGGGCTTATCTACCTCTTCTATAATATCATTAAACTGGCTATACTCAAACATAAGACTCATATTTGGATCATCTTCTTGGTTTGAATTGTTGGAACCACCAGAAGACCCTGAAGTAGTAGAATCATGAGTTGTCTTTATGTTCAAACAGTCTTCTGCTTGAGTCTTATCACTAGAACAAGGAGAGGCCGGTTCATCTGGACTTGCTGAACTCTTAACCAGTCTTTTCTTTAGATGTGTATGCCACACATTCTTGATCTCATTATCTGTACGTCCTGGAAGTTTAGAAGCGATTTTCGACCACCTAATAAAAAAATGCATAAGGCCAATGTCAATATCAAGAAGCATATAAACAGAGCATATATATATAGAGTGGTTTACTTGTTTCCATAGCTCTGGTGAAGCTTGATAATCATTTCTTCTTCCTCTGCACTAAAGTTACCTCGTTTCACATCTGGTCTGAGGTAGTTAATCCATCTTAGACGGCAACTCTTCCCACACCTCAATAAACCTTTTAAGAATCAAGTAGAAAAGAAAAACCATTAAAGAGGTTTTGATTTGATCATGGTTATTAAAGACAAGGCTACTACATACCAGATTGTTTGGGGAGAGATCTCCAGTTCTCATGACCAAACTTCTGAATGAAAGAGATGAGTTTCAAGTCTTCTTCTGGGCTCCATGGGCCTCTCTTCACTTTGGTCTTGTCACAACAAGGTGCTCTTCCTTTTCCCATTTTCTCTCTCTCTATCTCCTCTCTCTATATATATATGCTATATATATACACTCAAGTTTGAGATTCTCTTTACCAAATAGAATTGGTTCGGTTGTTTATATAAGTGAGAGGAAAGAGTGTGATCTTAACATGAGAAAGATGAATGTAAACAAAGGAACTGATAAATGTCAAATCAGATTTGTTGAATGGGAAAAGTTTGTCTGTGGTGTGGTTGATTATTTGGTATGATTCCATTTTCTCTTTGATACTTGATTTCGCATCCACATGATGCATGCAACTTATCTTCTCTTTTAACCGTGATCCATGAGTTTTCACATTTATTTTACAAGTAAATCATACATACTAATTTTAATTTATTTATTTCAATTACTATAACTAGCGTCCCCACTGCAAAAGTACAAAATTTTGATATTTTATTTAAAAGAAAATAATAGTAGAAAGTGGCAAAAAGAAAATTTCATATATCAATTTGTTTCGTACTCTCTCCGTTTTAAATTATATGATGTTTTAAAAAATTTGTTTTGTTTCAAAATATAAGATGTTTTGAAGTTTTAAAGTTAACTTTAACTTTATAGAAAATTGTTTGGTTAATAAGAATTTATGGTCTTTTATAACTAGTTGAATGAATTTTAAATTATATTTTTTAAAGTACTTTTTAAAAGAATGTAATTTTTTTAATTTTTGTGCACTAAACCAAAACATCATATATTATGAAACGGTGTGAGTATTATATAGTGTCTTGACTAATTATACACCTACAACTTGGTAATTAATTAAGAATTAGCTTAAGGTAAGCAATGAGATTTGTTAATACTAATTTTTGTCAGCAAGTCTTGTGTAAGTAAGCAATCTGGGCCTTGTTTACAAAAAAAAAAAAAAAGTAAGCAATCTGGCTCTCCATGCATAAATACCAACTTTTGAAGATAGACATCCCGTAATCATGTATTTCCAACACAAGAATTAAGAAACTGACTATCATGAACAATGCTGTTTAATTTTTAATGAATCTTCCCCCATGCCATGAAATTAAGTATTTATATTTTGTCAGGGATATACATTTAATTAGTGTAAATTGGATTATTTTTACCAGAACAAATACGTCATAAGATAAATATAAAATGTATGCTTTCTAAACTTTAAATAAAATAAAATAACGTCAAAAATTGAGAGCTAGAGAAAATAGAAAATTTAATTGTTATAAAATATTATTCAAGAAATTTCAAATCACATCGGAAAATAACCAAAAAGCGATGGAGTATGTGTGAGCACAGTGCACAATCTCACCAAACTAAAGACTAAAAAGAGTGGAAAAGGTCAGAGACTTACGTCTTTATTGACTTGTTTAATGTTTGGTGGGTTTGGTGTTGTTGTTGGCACTTGGCTACGTTAATTACTTGATATCACCAAACCTTCCTTACTTAATTAATTTATCTGTAACCATCCCAAATTATTCAAAGTAGTTGTGATACTAAGTATCAGAGCATCTCCAATGTAAAATTCCATTTTTTCCTTCACAATTGAGTAAAATTGCTTAAACCCTACTTCATTTCTGAACAAACAAAAAATAAATTACTCTATTTATGGAGTAAATTTTATTATGGCGTGAAATATGAAGTTGGTATGTAGCATTTTTTATTTCATATTCACTTTTACTTCATTTTAAAGAAAAAAAGGAGTGGGGATAGAGATGCCGTTAGCGACAATAGAAGGCAACTCCAAGTAATAATCCAAACAATCATTCTAAGCACTGCAAAACATTCACAACTACATTAGTAAATACAAGTACTCAATGTATAAATGAAGCCGACATAAGAAAACATGGCGGTCTATGCTTTTTGCTTTTTTTATGTAACTCTTTG
The DNA here is from genome assembly GCF_020379485.1 of Brassica napus. NCBI lineage: Eukaryota > Viridiplantae > Streptophyta > Magnoliopsida > Brassicales > Brassicaceae > Brassica > Brassica napus. The sequence goes on along the minus strand of NC_063449.1, from coordinate 47,563,798 downwards.
TAATCAATCAGAAGGTTTTTTTTTTTTTTTGAACATTCAATCAGAAGGTTGGTGAACAAACTATGAGTGGAAAAGCTTTACTACAATCTTTTTAGAAAAAAGTAAAATATTAGTGGACAAAAGAGATATAGTATTTTCAACGTCCTTATGGAGTATGGACCTTATCGAAACGATGGAAACTTTTTCTGTGATTATATGATGAAAGCACGTATGTTGCTACTGGTAATCCATACGTCAGAATCAGTTTTCGAGTGTAACTTTAAAGTTTAGATTTGTAGCTAATGGAATAAGGCTATGCGCCCGTGTTGTGTGTGTTCATAATAGGTGTTTGTTATTTGTATATTTTTTGCCAATTCAAATTCAATCCTATGATTAACATTAACATACACTGGGATATCAGTAATTAACGACGTTGCATGTAATCAAACCAAATTATCAATAAATAGTAACACATATGCCAATTCAAAATAATGCATAATCTTTCACACAATTATTTCGAATTTATAACAAGATATATATAATATGCTCTGTTCGAAAACGCGTTCGAGTTGATGAGTTCTCTGCCGGATAAGCGTTAGGCGTGTGCTCACCGTGGCGAGGAGGAGCAAATCGGAGTGGCCAGGCGGTGGACTGATTTTTTTTCGATTTAACTGTGGAATCAGTGAATCGGTGCCTAAGATTACAAAAATGTGTTGCTAAACCGAGAAACTTTGAACAAAATTGACAAAAAGATGAAAAATCGTGTTTGAAGCATATAGATGGCGGCTAGGGTTGCAGAGAACTTCAGCAAAGAGACGAGGGTATACATGTAATTTTCTCATTTAATGAATTAAAGCCAGAAAATGCAAAAAAAAGTTCAAGATGGGATTCGAAACCGGGTTACGAGGTCCTTTATCCGCGTTTCTAACCACCAGGACAAGTCAAAATATTGGTACTGGTTGCCAAATCAAATATATATTAGTAAAATGTCTTAAAATTAATCCCTGATTACTCCCCAATTATTTGGTAACTCGCTAAGCCCGAAGTAGCTAAACGCCCGACTAGCGCCTAGCATAGTTCCGAACAAGGATAATCTATATTATTAAAAGAGAAGTACCCATTTGAAAATGTTCTTACTTCATTAATTAAACTTTCAATTTTTTTGCTTGTTTTTTTTCAGTTGCATTTATGAAATATCCTAAAACGAATAAAACTGCCTAATTTATTACTTGTCTTTTCAGTTACATTAATGAAATATGCTTAAATGAATTTAAACTTCCTATTTTATTGTTTGTCTTTTTCAGTTACCTTAATGAAATATACTTAAATAAATTTGGACATAATGTCATTTAATCAACAAAAAAAACTCATGAGTTATCCTTACGTGCATAATTTTAATAATGGAGATTTTAAAAACTGTGCATCATTAAAATGTTACCTAAAACATACAGCACTAATATATAACATGCATCAATAAAACTAGAATTTGACTCACACAATTGTACGGATATTATTTTCAGTTGATTAAATTAAAAAATATTTATTTATTCAAAAAATATTTAAGAATGGCTATGTTTTTATAAAATTATATGCTATTATTTGCTCATAACTCATTTGTCATTTGCTAAATTGTTAGAAATAAAATTTTAGCATAATATAACTCAGTTGTCATTTGCTAAATTTATGGTTTTTATTTATATTTTTTATTATTTAATTATAATATTTTCATTTTATATTTGAAAGAGAAATGAATTTTCTTTCAAACAATATTTTTGTAAATGTATTTTTTAAAAAATAATCAATTTAAATTGTTATTATCATTGAATATAATAATTTTTGACATAGTTTGAGTTTTCGTTTACATTAAAACTTATCATATTTTAGGATAATTTTAATTTAAAATGTAATTTTCATATTTTTCAAACAAATTCTAAAAATATTTTTTAAATATTTTGTTATAATTTTTAAAAAAATATTGAGTTGCATTTCAAATAAAAAGGTAAAGATATCAAAAATATTCTAATTAAAATATGTAAAATTTAATATAGTTTTAAGGAAATGATCAAAAAAAAAATTACACATAAAAAAATCATGATTTTTGTTAACTGGGCGGATCATTATTTATATGATATCGCAAACGAAAGAAAAATTTATGTTTTTACAATTATCTAATTAAGTATGTATACTCATTTTTTTATATTTTTTTATATGATATCACACATTCGTAAAAAAATAGATAGTTTAAGATGCAAAAAAAAATATATTTACTTAATGAATATAATATGAATGAATTTTACAAATACACCATTTAATAAAATAAATAATTAAAAACTGAAAATTCATATCCTCGCTGGCGCGCGGGTCAGGATCTAATATGACATTAAACAAGTAGGTTTATGAAAGGGAACACAAGGATAGTGGAACTAAAAATTACCTAATAATCACCTAAAAATAGTTTTCAAGTAGAAGTTAACGTTGGACTAAAGATTAAAGAAATTTCAATAAGACACCTATTATTGAAAAACATGAGATCCCAAACAATAAATATTATATTATATCCATCCTTGGGTTGGTAGGACATTTGCTTAAGTAATCACGCATTAAGTCCAAGAAAAAAAGCCAATAGTTCCAAATTAAAAAAAAAATAACGGCAAAATAATCAAGCATACACTAAAGGTTTAGCAGAGAAAACAAATCATCACGCATGCATGACGCACATGGATTTGTGATGAGAATAAAACTTATCTCTTCATAAACGTGTTGTTTAATATTTTTAGAGTTGACTAGGTCATTTTTCCACCCTACGCCCGAATTATTTGTCTTTTAAATTTTTTTTTTATTGCTATGTAAATTATTTTGTTCTATTTTCTGTATTTAATTTTGTTTTTATTATCTATTAGTTTAAAAATATTTTATATTCTTCTAATGTATTTATCATTGTATCACACAATTAAAAATTAAGAACTTCCTTTTCTACCAATTTAAAACTATGATAAACTATGTGACCTAAATTATTTTTAATTTGGTGTTGATAAGTTATTTTACTTATATGTATTTTAATTATTATATTATAAGAAAATGACAAATTTTCACATTTCAACAAATATTTATAAATTGTTTTGCAACTTAGTATTTACTGGTTTTATTAGTATATGTCTTTATTAATTTTTGATTAAATATCTTTAATAGTAAGTGGTATATTTAAATTATGTTGTTTTTTTGGCTAATCAACTGTAATTATCTTTCAGAACTGTTTACATTGTTTTGTTCATTGTTAACCAAAAAAGATATGTACATAAATTTTCTTAATATTTTTATAATTATTTTATTCCCTTTGTAAATGTAAATTCAGATAAATGCATAAAATTGAATTCTATTTATCTTAAATCTTAAAATACATTGGACTCAAATCTAAATAAGCAAAGAAACATATGTTTTCCAGTTAAAATCATTGAGGTTTTAGATTTTACGGCTTGCCTCGGCACAAACCCTAATCATTCCCACAATATTCTATAATTGTATCATTTTAAGTTCTTATATATCTTAAAAACTGTTATAAAACATGGTAATTTGTAAAACCCACTAATTTACTGATGTCCAAGACTTTTACTAATATAACATGTTAAATAAGTGGTAGAATGGTATAAGCCACTCGACTTCTAATACAAAATCAAAGGAATACTATTTTTCGTTTTTTCTCTAATGCGATATAGTTGTGCACACATATTAGAAAATATATAATTTGATATATTTTCTACAAAATAACATTTAACCGTAATTCATTCAACACAAAAATAATATGTAAAATATAAAATGTTACATAGCTTAAAAGAACAAAAATTTAAATTGAAAAATAGAAATGACTTGTAATCTAAAACAAACAAAATACTTCAAAACATCATCTGACAATGCTACTTAATTTTTTTACATTCAAAACAACAAACAAAATACTTCAATACTTCAAAAAGAGAGTGTATGATAGAGTTTTTTTTACATTTGTGGATATATACTATCTTACATATGTGTATATATATTATTGTTTATTGCTGAAATATTATGCAAATTTAAAAATATTGCATAGAGGATTTCATATCCGACAATGCTACTTAATTTATGAAAGTTCATGTCTCTCCACTAATCTACATAATTTGTATTTTTCTTCTTGGATATGAAATTGGACTTATGGTGTAATATTATAAATGAACCAGTATTTACCACATGATAAACCCACTTCCACTTGTGGATATATAATTTTGTTCCTATTGGATTAAAGGGGCATCCGTTTTTGTTGTGGAATATTTATGTTGTTCGTGCTTAATTTTTATGGATTTAAAATATGTATAGATGGTTTGGTCAGTTTGTAAGAGATTACTAAGTGTTTTTGGTTTTCTATCTAGTATAAATGAATTTTACAGTAAACAATTTAAATTACTTTTCTATTTAATTTAAACTTTAAAATGCATTGTTTAATAATATGACATAACATATATTACAATATTCTATAATTGTATCAGTTTAAGTTCTTATATATCTTACAAAATGTTATAAAACATGGTAATTTGTAAAACCCACTAATTTACTGATGTCCAAGACTTTTAATAATATAACATGTTAAATAAGTGGTAGAATGGTATAAGCCACTCGACTTCTAATAAAAAATCAAAGGAATACTATTTTTCATTTTATTTCTCTAACGCGATATAGTTGTGCACACATATTAGAAAATATATAATTTAATATATTTTCTAAAAAATAACATTTAACCGTAATTCATTCAACACAAAAATAATATGTAAAATATAAATCGTTACATAGCATAAAAGAACAAAAATTTAAATTGAAAAATAGAAATGACTTGTAATCTAAAACAAACAAAATACTTCAAAACATCATCTATTTAAAAAGAGAGTGTATGATAGAGTTTTTTTTTTTACTTTTGTGGATATATACTATCTTACATATGTGTATATATATTATTTTTTATTGCTGAAATATTATGCAAATTTGAAAATATTGCATAGAGGATTTTATATCCGACAATGCTACTTAATTTATGAAAGTTCATGTCTCTCCACTAATCTACATAATTTGTATTTTTCTTCTTGGATATGAAATTGGACTTATGGTGTAATATTATAAATGAATCAGTATTTACCACATGATAAAACCACTTCCACTTGTGGATATATAATTTTGTTCCTATTGGATTAAAGGGACATCCGTTTCTGGTGTGGAATATTTATGTTGTTCATGCTTAATTTTTATGGATTTAAAATATGTATAGATGATTTGGTCAGTTTGTAAGAGATTACTAAGTGTTTTTGGTTTTCTATCTAGTATAAATGAATTTTACAGTAAACAATTTAAATTACTTTTATATTTAATTTAAACCTTAAAATGCATTGTTTAATAATATGACATATTCACATTTATTACACTTGACATATATTACAATTTAAATTACTTTTCTATTTAATCTGCATATTGTATCTGTGGTATAAACTAATATACTTAATTTGCAAAATCATTTTTTTACTAAACTGTTAAATTAATCTTAATTTGTTATATGTGCAACTTCTGATTTCATTTATTAAGACGTGAAGACTCAACAAAATCACAAATATTATTCGAATGGTAAGTTAAACAAAGAATTACTTACTGCATCACTAATTGTCGAATCATTAAAATATGTTAATTAGTCCACATCCCAAATCATGTAATCATTTTCTCGACCATCACATACAACAAAAAAAAATTATATGTTCTTCAGGTTATCACAGAGAGATAATTTACATAGGATATAAGATGTTTTTGATCAAGAAATAAAGAACTTGGTTGTGGCCTTTGCTTCCTCGTAGATTAATCTGTCCTCATTCCTTCAAAGCCATAACCTGCAATTCAACAGAAATATCAGAACAGGTTGTAGATTTGCTTATAAATCTGAGGTACATGGAGAACAGCACATCCAATCTAGTTCCAGCGGCGAAAACTGAGTAAGAAGCTCTGAAATCGCTTTGCATGATTAAAGCAAGTAACGGCTCTGTCAATCTCAGCCTCGTTCCGTCAGAGACGAAGAACGGAAAGCCTGGATTGGTTCATCCGTTAACAAACACAGATCTTTCGCCGGCGCCGGCTCATGGATCCACCCTCCATGTCGCGTACCAAGGAGTTCCCGGCTCGTACTCCGAAGCTGCCGCCGGAAAATCTTACCCGAACTCTGAAGCTATCCCGTGTGATCAATTCGACGTCGCGTTTCAGGCGGTGGAGCTCTGGATCGCGGATCGTGCCGTCCTCCCGGTGGAGAATTCTCTCGGAGGTTCGATTCACAGAAACTACGATCTCCTCCTCCGTCACCTTCTCCACATCGTCGGTCAGGTTCAGATCCCTGTCCACGACTGACTCCTTGCTTTCCCCGGAGTCCGTGCAGACTGCATTACGCGCGTGATTTCGCATCCCCAAGCTCTGGCTCAGACCGAAGGATCGCTCAAGAAACAATCTCCTAAACATAAATGTAGAGATTTATATAAGAAGAGAATGAAGGGGAGATGGAACGAAACCATGTAGAAAGGATTTAAGAGCATCATTAATTGATCAGAAATGGGGTCTGTAACGACGATTACAGGAATTGGAAAGCGTCGTTTTAATTGATGCCTAGGAGATAGACCACAAGTAGTGAGATACGTTTGAAGTGAAACAGAGCAAAAAGAGTCGCGATAAAAGAGTCCGTAACTCCGGCCCGGCCTTTCCGGCGCCGGAGGTCCTCCTCTTCCCCTTACCTCTCTTTTTCTTTTTGCTCTCTCCCTCGAAGCATCTTCCCTTGCCGATATGCTTGCGACTCTGGTTTTGTCGGGTCAAGTCGGAGATCCACTTTGGGTGGGCGACGACGTAAGGCTCAGGCTATCCTTGGAGTAGCAGCGAGGCTGGTCGAACGGTAGAAGGGGAGGGAGTCGGCTTTTAGGGTTTGGGTTTGCCAGACCTAGTTTCCCAATTTCAGATCTACGGCGAATCCGTCTCGGTCTTAGCAAGACGCCTCCCACCTTAGTTCTCTGGTCCCGCGGAGCGGTGAGCAAAACAGAGGAGAGGACCGACGATTTGTGTACAGAGGTTTGTCTACTGGCTCTCGGTGACAACATGCATCAAGGGCGACGTCCCAGCGTCCGGAAAGTGACTTCGGTCTCATCCCGGCGGTTCGAGATCCACACTTCTGAATCTGTTAAACCAGCTCGTGTCCATTACCGAACCCGCACTTTCAGTCGGACTTCGTGTTCGTTTTGTGGCTGAGGAACGGAGTAGTGAAAGCCGGTGGTAGTGAGTCCTTCTCGGTGTGCGCCTTCGGCGGATTTTGATGTTTGGCCAAGAACGTCACGCTTATCATTAGGGCCCATTAGCTTGAGTTGTATTGTTTGCCGATTTTGGCTTGTCGCCATTGTGTTAGTAAGTACTGTGTGTCTAGAGGTCTAATTTTAGGGGTCAAAGAGTTGTTTCACTTTGCGAGACCATTTCTAGTGTTTGAGAGGATCGAAAGGAGATAGATGTTTTTTCTGGAATTTTTGCTTCAGTGATGGTCGATTGCCGCTGATTTGCTCGTGTTAATGTTGGATTTGGAGTGGTTTTTATCTAGTTACCGGCTGTTGAATAAGACGTAGTCGGGAAGCTTTTTTAGGCTTTGCCTTAGGGTGATGGTATGATGGTGCGTATGAGGCGCGTGGAGAACTCTTTCAAGGTCCAATGGCGAGACTTAGTTGGGATTGAAGAGTGTTTACAGCGACGGTTAAAGATTCTAACCTCTTTTAGTTCAGTTATATGTATTGGTGATGTTCGTGTGCTTCCAGTCCTTCTTGTTACTCCTTTCTACTGGTGTTAGTGGTTGATGAGGTCTCGCTAGGTAAGTTCATCTTCGAGTGCATGGTTGAGCATTCCTTGCTGAAGCTTGGTTATCACTCTTCTGACTTTTGTCTCCTTTTTCATGGTTATATATTAACTTTAAGAGTGTGTTATGTTTATCTTTTGGCTCCGGGTGGTACTTGTTACCTCGCCGGCTCTTGGCTTCGGGTGGTACTTGTTACCTCGTCGACTCTTGACTTCAGACAATGTCGTTATTGTATGCGTGTAACCGAATGTTTGATATAATCTTAATCTATCAGATGACAAAAAAAAAATTGATGCCTAGGAGATTTTGGCAGGTAGGTTTTATAAGGGCTATGGGCTTTTGACGTGGCGAATTTCAGATACTCTATTGGCTGATTTAAAATGACGACGTGGACAGTCTGACTACTCCTCTTTATATCCGTTTTAGTATTAGTTAGATTCTACCAGAGATTTTTGTAATTATTCCATTTGATTTACAGCCAATAACTGAGACATGCAGATCTATAGTCTATAGCATCACTAACACGTCATTTAATATATTAATATACAATAAAAATTTATGAACTAATAACATCAAAATTATAATATTTTATTAATTTTAAGAGATACTAATTTATCAAAAAGTTAACTATAGAATCAAACTTACCTTTTATTAATTATCATATTATTACTTTATAGAAGTGATAATAAGGACTCTCAGTTATTCGTTTTTATGGATTAACGGACATCGAGTTAGCAACTTCGAGTGAAAAAAAAATTACGGATCTATTTACATATGTTCTTCGTTATTTTTTAGTTATTTTTATTTATCAGTTTACCATTGAAGATTTTTTCAGTTGTGACAAAGTTATTCCATTGGACCTTCAATTTTAGTACAAGCATTTGGTGTTAGAAAAAGAATTAAGGATTAACGGACATAAGTACATTTACTCAAAACAAGATGAAAGGAATAATAGTTGGGGCTTAAGTTAAGTGCGCTTAGTACACTCTACATGGGCCTATCTTTTTGAAACCCACGAGCTACAGATATATGAATATGATGGTGATCCATAGATGTAAAAACACTTGATTCTCGACCTCGACCTCGACCTAATTTTTTAGTTTATGAAACTCTCTTTAGTTCCTTGTTCACATGTGAGTTATTTTTTTGTTACAAGCATGTGAGTATTTGTTGATACTATATTCTATCACTGTGCTCGATCAATCTATTTTGGATATTTATTGGAATGCTTGTGCAGCGCTTGGATGTATACAAAACAAATACTGTATGTATTTCGCTTACAAATAAATCATGCAGTATTACAAATAATATATCTACATTTTAATAGGAAACCAATATTCCACTCCAACCTAAAAGAAAATAAAACGGAGAATTTATATTTTAATACTTAAATAGACTTCAGAGTGAGTAAATGCCTGGGATTTTAAGGTTTATTATGTGCATTAAAATAAATCTAATTTCATTTAATTTTCAATTTAATAACCTCACCAATCTTTCATTTAAATGCATTGAAATCCTAAGACCAGTCTCACTGCCATATACATTAATATACCAAATTTAATACACATTGCATTTTATATTGATACGGTTACACATTTAGAACCAGCCGTCTGGTTAGGAAAAGTATCCTCACAAACAAAAAAAACTCGAAAATCATTGGTTTATATATTCTATGAATATACATTAATGTACACCAAATAACATATAAATTGTTCAGAAAAAGTTTGTTGAAATATTATTTCATTTTTTGAAACAATTTGTTGAGATATTTATTAGAAGTAACTTTCCTACGTCAATGGATCAATCCCGATAAAGTATTTGTGTATGTAAATAAAGGGTGGTATTAAATGTTAGGTATGTAAGAATATCATCCGTGAGCATCATCACTTCGTCACCCTAAGAGCCTAAATAGAAAATTGTAGAAAAATAAAGGAAGAAACTTATTATTCAAAGCTATATGGGTCTGTTCTTAAATGTTTACACCTTCCTATTTCCTAAAAAAGCCAATTAATTAATATCTTCCCATTTCTGTTGCCATTAATTATACAAATACTTTTCTAAATGATGACTTGCAAACAATTAAGCAAAATACATAAATAACGTCGGTATATTTTTCCCGTGATTGTAATTTAAACACGATTTAGGAAGTGTCTGAAATGTGTTTTCAAAGCCAACAACATGGAAAAAAGTTCGAAACGGCAATTGAAATGAAGATTTTAAAAAATCTGTAACGATTTTCTTGCGTAATTAATTGCACATTAGTCACTAATCAGTGCTACTAGTACTAGCATTAACTAACCACGGTTGACTAACAAAAAGGAATTAGTCAAATCACTAATTGAAGTAATAAGGTTTGAAAAGTAATTATGGAGAGACGCTTAGCATTTAATGCTCTCACTATCGCATTTAAGACACTTTTGGCTCTGTCTCTCCTCCATTCGACGATTACTACAAAAGTTGGCAAAAAAAACTAACAGTACAAGAAACTACTAAAATAATTACAAGAAAATACTACTGTATATTATAAGGAAACATATAAGAAACAGTACATTTAGGTATCAATAGTGGGTTCGATATTGCTGTTGTGAAGAAGGAGGATGTATAAATTTAATGTCATAAAGATGTAAAATTAAATAGAAAGTTAAATGTGACAAAAATATGGTAAGGGTACGTAAGAAATCGAATAGTTAGAAAACGTGTAGAGCGTGAAGTAGGGGAAAGAAAAAAAGGGTGAGAGATCAACACACATTAAATTCATTAAATTTAAATGCTAGTCAATAATGGTACAACGATAAATGTAACCTCCTCATTAATACTACATAGCTTCTACACCAGAGAAAGCAATGTAAATCAACTCTGAAAGAAAACAATAAAAATCAAATTCAGCAACTTTTTTTTTTGTAAATATTGAATAATAGTGCATTGCTTTTACTAGCAAACTCTATTTTTAAATGGTTTAGATAGCCAAATTAGTTATACCATATCACTCATAAATTAGCTGATTAAGAATTTTGAGTACTACATGCTAGTTTTTATTATATATTTTACTCTAATTAATATTTTTATTGCAAATTAATAAAATATAAATGAAATTGTAAATTTTATCAAACACATACATTAAAAATATAAAATTCAAGATTTACAATAAATATTTAACATGAAACGTATAGAAAATTTACAACTAATTAGCCAATGGTTTAGCATGCTAATTCTTTTATTACATACTATTATTTTATTTTTTTGTTTGAATTAATATATTATTTTATTTATAGCTAATTAATAAACTAGGAATTGTAAATTTTATCGAACACATGCATCAAAAACTAAATTTCGAAATCTACAATAAATATTTAATATGAAACGTATAGGATAAATTAATTACAGCAATTAATAAAATAATTAAATTTGCATTTAATTTTCCTCTACAATCTTCATTTCTACAATTCGGCTCTTAATATTGGCTCCTTCTATATAACCCCTCTCCGCATTTTTTTTACACAGTCCATTACTCTCTCTCTCTCTCTCGCTCGCTCTCTTTATCTCTCTCGATTCTGGTATGGCTGCTGACGTCAGCTCCCTCGTACGGTTACTAAACGGTTACAACGATGCGAAAGAATCCTCCGGCGCGAAATCGACGACGGCGCCGATGACTCGCGATCTCCTCGGAAGCAGCAGAGGAGGAGGAGGTGGGGGAGGTGATCGGTCACTAGAGCTCGACCTCGATCTCCAAGTCCCCACAGGATGGGAGAAGCGTCTCGATCTCAAGGTTCGTTTCGATTCGATCACTCTCTCCTTAGCTTTGTAATTGATTTCGAATCGAACGAAACAGAGAGATTGATTTTTTGAATTTTTGAATTTTTGAAACAGTCAGGGAAGGTTTATTTGCAGCGATGCAACTCGACGAGCTCGTCGTCGATAACAAACGCAGATCAATCCAATCAAACCGTACCGACGACGACGACGTCGTTTCAGGATTTGAATTTGTTCCCTCCGAATCCAACAAACTCTCAGGCCAAGCCGTTGCTAAACCTCTTCGACGACACCTCGCCGGAGCTGAAGCCTCTCCCGCCGAACCGTAATTTCCAGAGCGTTTGCACGCTGGACAAGGTGAAATCAGCTCTAGAGAGAGCCGAGAGAGATCCGGTTGTGTTGAAGAAACGGCAATCGCCGGACGATCGTCATCATCATCGGGGGGCGGAGGTTGCGTCGTCGTCGCCGGTAGCGGCTGGGTGTCCTGGATGTTTGAGCTACGTTTTGGTGATGAAGAACAACCCGAGATGTCCGAGATGCGATACCGTTGTTTCTCTGCCTACGAGTTCTTCTTCCACGAAGAAGAAGGTTAAGATTGATCTCAACATATCAATTTGAAACTTATGGGGTTTAATTGGAACATCTTTTATTCTTTGGGGGTCTTGATGATATGTTGTAAATGATAGATAAAATTTGAAAAGAGAGACCAAAAAATTGATGCGATGGAATTTTAAGGGTACTACTATTCTGTAAATGCGTTAGTTGAACGATCAAAAAATAATAATTACTACTAGGTAGATTTATTTAGAAAAGGAAATATGGAATTTGCTGGATCAAACTATTTAATTGCATTTTTTTTTTTTTTTTTTTGATAACCGTAGTGTGATTCCAAAGGCTTTCTAGGCCCAAGGACTAATCACTACGAGGCCCGCAGAATCGAACTCAGAGCGGTACTCACAGCTGCGAGCCCTTTACCACTAGGCCAAAACCACTTGGTTATTTAATTGCATTACGATTATGTTAAATTCAATTTTAGTTTGAATTACACAAAGTCTATGCATGGTTGGTTGGACGATAGTTACATTCATTGTATTTGTTCATCTAAATTCGTTTTGTCTTTTGTAGAAAGAACACTTTTTGTTGTTGACAGTTAATTCGTTTATATACTACATACGTTATCAGAAGATAAATTTCTTTTAACAAAAAAATATTGCGGAAAAAATAGATTATAATGCTTTTATTATATTTTTATTTAATAATGATAAATTTTAAATTTTAAAATAAACTAAATTCGTTAATTTTTTTTTTTTTTTTTTTTTTTTATAACCGTAGTGTGATTCCAAAGGCTTTCTAGGCCAATCACTACGAGGCCCGCAGGATCCGCGTTTTCTTACCGCTTAAAGCGCCCCGGGTGGCCAAGGGGAATCGAATCCAGGGCGGTACTCACAGCTGTGAGTCCTTTACCACTAGGCCAAGACCACTTGGTTTCGTTAATTTATTGTTGGTGTAAACTTATTAAAAATTGTTACTCGTGTATATAATTAATACATTTATAATCAAGCTTTATGTTGTAAATATAAAAAACATACTACCCCAATCCAAATGCTTCTTTGAACTAAAAGGTAAGTGGATTTAGAGAGAGTTGATTGACTACAAATGAAACTATGAAGAGGTTTGCATGCATGATACCTTCAACAAACCAAAAAAAAACAGAAATAGTATTCAAATGTGTTTGACGAAAATTGATTACAGAAAAGGCCAATTAAATGGGACAACTCTTCAATTTCTAAGAGAATTTAATGTTGTAATACCTGTGTGGTTAAGTTTCGAGAATTTAATTTGATCATAAGGTCATTTAAAAATATGCCGACCTACCTTCAACTGCTTAAATCAACAGTGCACACATATTGGTATGCATAATCAATAACTGCAGCCAACGTATAATAAATCACAGGTAAGTATACTAAAAATACCAATAATAAATATGATAAACTTTTTATTTATAAAAAAATAATATGTCAACGTAAGGAAACGTAGTAATGCAACATGCATGTAGATGCATGGACTAAAGGTCTTGCGGTAGTATTTTATTACGGTCGACGAGTAGATGAGATTGATTAATGGTACTTTATATAAAACCAGAGTGGGACCATAAATAATAATACTTCGTACGTAGCATAGTTTTGGCATTTAACATTTCTGAATGTGTGGCATTTAAAGACTCTCCAGATACGTATAATATATAGTTTGATATTCGTCTTTATCCAAAATAAAAATCTAGCGTAAAGTCTTCGTACGTCTACTGTTATGAAATTAGGTTTACATCTATAACTAAATGACAACACTATCTTAAAATATATATAGGTGTCATATTCACTGAAAATCCTCGATATATTACTTCTTTTTGTAGTCACATATCATCACTAGAATGATTATTAGAATTATTAGAGAAATATGTTGGTCCATCTAATTATATAATAAATTTTTTATTAAACTAACAATAAATTCATCATTAGTGTACTTTATTATTTCCTTAAATAAAATTTACGGAATTGCCTAATGTGGCTAAAGAGTATATGTCAATTAATGATTTTGAAAAATAAAGATTTGACAAAAAATAGTGTATCTTCTATTATATTTGTTTAATTTTAAACTATTAAATAAATTAAACAACCACAATAACCATATAATAAAAATTTAGATTTTTATGTATATGTTATATTTTAAATTTTACAAACGGCTGTAAATTACTAAAACTGTTAAAAATCTCACATTCAAATTTTATGATCCATGGTTTTAAATTTTTGTTATGAAAAAATACAAATGATTACAAAAATTATATAAGTAAAAAGTCTAATCTAATTAATTATTAAGATTAATATTTATATCGTTTTAAATTAAACTATAAACCATATAAAATACAATATTTTAGTTTCAAAATTTACTTTGAACAATTTTTTTGATAAAAGTTTTGAACGATCATGGACAACTTATTTTAAAAAAATTTATAAATTACTAAAAATATTAATCCCATAATGAAAATTTTGTTATCAGTAATTTAAATTTTTTTTCTATAAAAGATACAAATGATCAAAAAAACTATATGAGTAGAAATCATCATTTAATAGACATTAATATTAAAAATATACTAAAATATATTATCAATGTTAGTATCATTTAAATTTAATAACATACCCTATCAAATATAAAAAAAATATATTTTTGGATTAATAAAATTGATTTATATGTTCGTACCAATATAATTATATATTTAATAGTTACTGATTTTTAATTATTTAATATATATTTATTATTTCATAATATGTAAAAATATTTAATACATAAATCATATATATATATAATGTTGATTCTGCGCAAAGCGCGGATCTTAAGCTAGTTTGAAAATATAATAGTCCTGATTTCATGTAAACATAAAGTAAGCCACAATTTAAAGCTATCTTTCGTGGATTTTAGATAATATAATGAATGAAAAAAATGAGGAAGAAAGAAAGAAATTGATAAGAAAGTCATCCTCATGGAAACGAATTCAATTAATTTGGACCGTGACATCTATTAAATTGTAATCAATGCTCCTGCTTACATTTATGAAATTTGTTTCTTTCCTTCACGAAAACATTAAAAGTCCATATGTCAGCTTCTTGTTTCCTTCATTTATTAACTTTGGATTTTAATTATTTCATCTTTGATTTTCATGCAAAACCCCCAAAAACGAATAAGAAAAAACAATACCGTATGAACAATACAAATCTTACATGTTTTCATGTGATTAGTCAATCTCTGAAAATGCAAAAAATTAAATTAATAATTAATTATTTTTCAATACCAAGGCAGCTTCTCAGCTGGAAACCAATCCACATAGAGACCACTTTGGGTCCATTTAAACTTAGAGCTACCAATAAATGGGCCCGGCCCAATATAAAAACTGTTACATCTCAATATAATTATTTAACTATTCTCGCTCGTAGCTCAAAAACCCTGAACCCTAATTTTCAATTTCACCAAAACCTACCTCTCTTCTCCGTCGCTGCTGCTGCTGCTACTGCTACTAAATGGGGAAAAATCGTCGCAAAGACAAGGCAATACCTCCGCCGCAGCTTCCGCCGGAAGTAAGAGAAGAGGAGATTGAGTTTTCCGACGAGGATGTGAAGTACGTCGAAGAGAACAAGGATTACGCCCGATTCGTCTCTCGAATCGACACCACTGCTATCAACAGGTGCCTATAGCTCCTTTGAAATTATTCGTGCGATTTTGAATCTATGAGAGATTTAGCTGGTCGAATCTCAGATTCATTCTGTATTAGTGGTTGCTTAGTATAGGCGAATTGGTTTAGTGTTCAATATATATATTCGGAAGCTATGAGCCAAAGAGGTCTTGTTTGTTGATGATATCTTGTTTTTGGTGATGCTAGGCAATGCGTTGGTGAAGCAAAGACAGTGGAGGATAAGTATGAGGAAGAAAGATCAAAGAAGAAGGTACAACAAGAAGAGAAAGAGAGTAACGAGATCCAAGTGGATCCTGTTGATGTGCTCCCTGTCAAGACTTTAGATGGAAAGCTCCATTTTCGAACTGGTAATCAACGGAAACTATTTTTTTTTTACTTGTTTTGATGACATAATCTTTGGATTCTCATCTGTTTTTGTGCCTTCTGCTTGTGTGTTTGATATGTCATATGGTTCAGTGACAAAGAAGTCAAAACTAGCTGAAGCAGATCCAGAGGAAGCAGAAGAGGATGTCCTGGAAGATGAACATATATTGAACAAATCTCAGAGGAGAGCAAAAGCTAAAAAGAGTAAAAAGGAGGCAAAGAAACAAGAGACGGAAGTGCCTGAAGAGATCATACAAGAGGAGGAAACACCCCAAGCAGCAGTTCTGGTGATTGCCTGTTTTGAGTTTCTCTAATTTTTTTTCCATTATATTAAGTTGCTAAAAGTTTTAATTTTTCATTCTTTGACATGCCTTTTTAATGAGCATCGTATTTGATAGCTTTCTGCATCTTGACCTTGCTAATACCTTTCCATAAAAGAAACCGAAATCACCTTAAGGGTTTTGTGATTTTAATACGTTCCTTTATTCATTTCTTAACATGTGAATGACTTTCTTCTTTTGTCAGGCCGAAGTGAAAGAAGAACTATCTGCTGAAGAGTCGTTTGAAAATAAGAAAAACAGACTTGCAGAGTTGGGAATGCTACTACTTTCTGATCCAGAGGCTAACATAAGATCCTTAAAGGAAATGTTAGACATCTCCAAAGATGAGAATGCGAAGATAGTGAAACTTTGCTTGTTATCTGTGTTGGCCGTATTTAAAGATATTATTCCTGGGTAATTTAATCAATTTCTTTCTCACACTTTTTTTTTGCTGGCCAGTCTTTTAATTTTCTCCCTTTATGGTGTTGGAATTTATATCTTTGTTTTTGTTGGTGGTGCCAGCTATCGGATTAGACTTCCTACAGACAAAGAGCTCGAGATGAAGGTCTCAAAGGAAGTAAAGAAAACACGGTTCTATGAGTCAACTTTATTGAAAGCGTACAAGGTAATATCGATTATATTTAATTTCATTCCTCTGAATATATTTCTAACACATTTGCCTTTGCTGTTGATGTCCTTAACAGTCATATCTGCAGAAGTTGATGGCCTTTGAAAGGCAGTCAGTATACAACCAAGTTGCCAATCGGTGCATTTGTACTTTGCTGGATGCGAAACCTCACTTCAACTTCCGTGATAACCTGTTAACTGCTGTTGTTAGAAATATTAGCTCCCCAGACGAAGTCGTAAGGTCCTGGTTGTTCTAACTTTCTTTCAGAGATTTCTAATGATTTTCAACTGAGATTTCATGGATTATAACCCATAGTAGAAGTGTTAATATCCCTTTTGTCATAGTCATTTCATTTTACTGCAATTGCGTCTATTTAGACCCTAATTGACTCACTTGTTGCGCATGGTTGTGTTTGCAGGAGACTCTGTTGCTCTACTATTAGGTCTCTTTTCTCCAATGAAGGGAAACACGGCGGTGAGCTGACCGTGCAAGCTGTACGCTTGATTGCTGATCAAGTCAAATCTCAAAATTGCCAACTTCATCCTAACTCTATTGAGGTATATCCATTGGTCTTATTTCAACAATCTAAAAACCATATATCTATTCACCATTTATCTGGGTAGAGGTGTGAGAACTGCTCCTGATGTGAAAAGGCTAGATCTCAAAGCTAACATTTTCACTTGAAAATATATTGTAAGCCTAATACAAGACGTGTAATTATTGGGAAAGTATTCTCCAAGAACAATCTGGTTATATTTTCTCATCTCTTTGTCTGTGCTCTGTTGTCATTTCCCCTTTGGTTTTATCTGTCTTTAGGTGTTCATGTCCATACGCTTTGACGAGGATATCGGAAAGCGTGACAGAGAGGAAGCCAACAAGAAGAAATTTAAGAAAAATGATAAAAGGAATAACCAAGAGGAGCAAAACCAAGCGCAAGAAAATGAGAGGAAGAAATCCAAGCGAGAAATGATGTCTAAGATCAGAGATGAGGTAATTTACTTTCCTTTTGTGCAATAGATCTATTGGTGTGAAATTTGAGGTTTTGCTATTGTTTCCCCTCGTTTACGACCAATAACATCAGAAGTTTCGGGTCTAACTGTTCCTTTGATCTAAAGTGGTATCTCCTTGATGACTTTTTTTCAGGTTAATGCTGATTACAGGGGAGTTACCTTTGAACCAGATGCTATGGAGCGGCGAAAGATGCAGACGGAGACACTATCTGCTGTTTTTGAAACTTACTTCCGTATCCTGAGAAAAACAATGTTTTCAGTTGGCGAAAGGTATTTCCATATATTGATAAATTAGTTCTTGTAAGGCTTTGCATTGCCTACTCAATGTTTTGTGTGTGTTTGTTAACGTTGTCACTTCGACTAATTGCAGCAGCACAGAAGAAGACACAACTTTGAATCCTGGCGCCTTTGGTCCGCACCCTTTGCTTGCTCCATGCTTGGATGGGTTGGGGAAATTCACTCAGCAATTGGACTTGGACTACATCGGAGATCTCATGAACTATCTAAAGAAGCTTGCTTCCAGCAGCAGCGTCTCCACCACAAAGAAGAAAAACTCGAAACTGTTGACAGTATCTGAACGCCTGAGGTGTTGCCTCGTCGCATTCAAAGTCATGAGGAGCAACTTAAACGCCTTGAACGTCGACTTGCAAGACTTCTTTGTCCAGCTTTACAACCTCCTTCTCGAGTACCGCCCTGGAAGGTTTGTTATTTAACTTTTTTAACCGAGATATAAGCTTAATCTAGTTGACTCTTGAGACGCCTTTGTGAATGTGAAACAGAGATTCAGGTGAAGTGTTGGCCGAGTCTCTGAAGATAATGTTGTGCGATGACAGACACCAAGACATGCAGAAAGCAGCTGCTTTTGTAAAACGTTTAGCCACATTCGCGCTATGCTTTGGCTGTGCCGAGTCTATGTCAGGTAACAAACATCACTAAACACATTCATCCTCAAAAGCCGTTTCTCACTCTGCAATTATGTTTACAGCGCTTGTCACCTTGAAGAATCTCCTCCAGAGGAACGTCAAATGCAGAAACCTTCTAGAGAACGATGCTGGAGGCGGCTCTGTTTCCGGTTCAATCGCAGTACGTCACAAATCATTACTCTCATATTAAATACAAATTTACTTTCGGATATTTATACAAATACCTCAATTTGCAGAAGTATCAGCCATACGCAACAGATCCTAACCTAAGCGGAGCTTTCGCATCAGTGCTTTGGGAACTCAACCTCTTGACCAAACACTACCACCCAGCGATCTCAACGATGGCTGGAACAATCTCCAACATGAACACTTCTCAGAACCAAACGTTTCTTTCTGCAGTGACTCCGCAGCAGGCGTTTGCAGATTACTCTCTTCTGAAGGAATCGTTTGAGCCTAAGAGCGAGTCTAGGAAACTGAACAACAAACGGAAACGAGAGAGTGGTGGTGAAGGTGAGGATGTTCCGGAAACTGACATGGTTGAGCTCAAGAAGAAGCTGAAAGAGAATTTTACCATTCTACGAGGCATTAAAGTGGACGAGAGAGTGAGAATGGAGTTTGAGAAGAAGAAACAGAGTAACATGGCGAAGAAGAAACCAACGAAGAAACAGAGTAACGTGGAGAAGAAGAAACCGAAGAGCCCTAAATCTAAGAAGAAATTTTGAAAAACCCACTTTTGTCTTTTTTAGTGTTATACATTGCTTCAACTAGAAATTCATCATTTAAATTTTTGTTCAATCTAATTTTGAGAATAGTTTTGTTTAAGTGGATTCATTCAGGGTGTTTTTTTTACTTATAAAAAATGTGAGTTTTTTTTTTAATTCACAGCCACCTTGGTAATCATGGAAGAATCTTGTAGATAATAAAAAGGATTACGATCATTCCAGTTCCATCTATTTAAAAACTCGCTTAGTACGTCGTACCAACGTTGTAGTATAAAATAGTAACATTCGGACAAAACAACGTAGTCTAATACATGTGCTTTAGAGTTTAAAAGATACGCGATATCATCCTTTTAACCACACATAGGTCGCCACATCTCTAAACCGTGTACTTGAACAGAATTGTTAATCTTACCAAATATATGCTGTAATCTGTGAACAGAGGAGCAAATTGTTTCCCACGAAGAGTCCAGCCCGTACAACGGTACATGCAAGATACGGCCATGTGAGAACATTTTATCCTAGTTTTTAAAATAATCATAATAAACCTTGTGAGATAATCATTCTTTCAGATCCTAAGTTTCATTTAGCTATTTATTTTCAACTGACAAAAATAGTTGAAATGGATGTTACATCGCATAGTTGAGAGCATTGCGTGACATATTCATGATGCTGATTTCTTAAAAATACATACAACTTAATGTAGGTCACTGTCTCACTATTTACATAAGACGATGATATAACATTTGTTCATGTTATTATTCCAAATTTCAAAAGGTTAACGTACAAGATATAAATAAATAATAGCTTGTCTGATTCTCTGAAATCAATATCCACTTGATTAGTTATATGACGACTTAGTATATACTTACATAGTTATATATAATAAACAAATACTTTCAATTTGTTTAAAATTGTATGACTCGCATCTGAGCATTTTTAATCAATTTATTGGGGAAATGTTAGGTGCTGGGAAGATATCATGGCAGTATAATCAACATCTTTATCATTTATTAATCAATTCCTTTTAGACTTAATTTCTTATAAAAATGATTAGATTTAATAGTTAAACTACACTACAATGGATAACTTGCGTTTTGATTAAACAAATGCTTATTATCCGTATAGTTTTCGCCACTTTAATTTTACTTATCGAATTAAAAAGAACATTCGGAGATGAAACCGAAAATACACTTCTCATTATCAATCATCAAAAATATTTTTTTTGATCAGTACAATAAAAGGAGAAGATCAAACAAAAATATCCTTGGCTATAGATCAAGAAGGACAACCATCAGCTACTCTGTAACTCCAGGTAACCACAGAGACACATCTTCATCGCCTGTTAACGATGCAACAAGCTCCGACACATCACGAGACTGAGAGGTTCCAGATCGGAGAGCCTCAATGACTCGCTCAAACACGAAGACGTTACATGGGATATGAAGAACACCTTTCTGAGCGTAACCGTACTCCTGAGCAGATCGGTTAAGCAAACCGACGAACACAGGGTGGTTAAGCAGCTCCGCACTCACCAAGAACCGCTCCATCTTCTCGCCGACGTCGACCGGCACAAGTCCTGAAGGGATGCTCGATGGGACGGATGCTCGTTTAACCAAGAACGATGTCGGGTGATGAACATGGCGGCGGAGAATCTGGTTGCAGGGAAAAGAGTGGCAGGAAGAGGAGGAATCGGCGACTTGTGAGTAGCGGCGAAGCAGAGACTTCATGTTTGGTTTCAGACAGTGGATAGAGAGAAACGGACAATTATGCGAATGTAGGTTTAATGTATTATAAGAGAGTAGTGGCACACGCAGAGGCAGAGACGGTATATGATTGGTGGTCACAATTCATTTTTATTAAAAGAATTTGGATGTATATTAAGTATTATTTTGATTTGGGATGAGTTCAAAAGGTATTAAATCTATGCAATATGTCTACGTATTCAAGAAAAAAGTCATGGTCAATTTCACTTTTAAATGGACTTCCTAATTAAGCTACAAAAAAAGAATTACCTAATTTTTATTAATGCACACAATAAGAGTTTGATCGGTAACAACGACTACGGCTCAGTCTTAATAGTAACAAAAACATATAAATATACATATGCATATATAGAATTTTTTGTTAATGTTAACTGCGGTGCGGTTTGTAAGTTGTACATTCGAAGCTTAAGTATTTTTCTAAGTTTGAATAAATTTCTTAAACTAATAACCAATCGCATTTATTAAAAAACATTCAAGCATTTCCTAATTAGCATTGGTCAAAATGATTCAAATATTTATATATCTATATATATTAAATCTTTCATTGGTATGTTAACTTTTTTTTTTCTAACCGAAAAACCAAAATAGTCTATTTGAAATAAAAAAATGACGTTCTTAATTCTCTAAATAAAAAATAGCAAAAAAAATAAGAATAGTTGTATATACTATATAGTAGATAATATTTTCCATTTGAAAACTATGAATTACCAAAATAAAAGTGATGTCGAACTTAATTCCCTAAATTTTAATGATGCTAAGTAAAGAAATAAACATATGTATTAGGTAACACTATGTGTATATATCGAATATGTTTTTTGTCATAAATACATTGGTCTATTTATCCATTACGTCGGACTTTACCACTCTAAATCCTTTATATAAATGTTTGACTCCACTATTACGAACCTCTTTATGAAGATCTACATCTAACAGTTTTACTTGGTCATTAAGATTTTTTGTAAAAAAATTTCCATTATAATCTGCATAATTATATTTTGGAGGTGGGGGAGGGGGAGGGATTTAATACTTAATCTCCTAACATGAAAACATTAATGCCACTTAGTAAAATCATTGTGACTACGGGTTCCTCAGGCAATCTTCGATCAGTGGGACATGTTGACTTCGGATCCTATGGAGGATGGTTCTCAGGCTTGTGCTATTGTAGCAGATATCAGGAAGCGTAAAGGCTTGAAGCTACAAGTCACTCCTCTCTCCGACTTCGAAGACAAGCTATAAAAGGGAGCGAAAATTTGAACTTTCTTTTATGGGCTTGGCCCATTGGGCCTTTTTATAGATAACTCATCAGGCCTAATCTATGGAAAAATTACAGTTTTCTCTTCTCTTATAGGCCCGAGTTTGTTTTTATTTTCCTTTTGGTGAGTGTAATCTTTTTTTCCAGACAAGTTGTAACTCAAGTGTTGTGTTGTTCTGTAATTGGTCGCGATTGTGCACATTGGGGGTTCGATAAAGTGTCTAAACCATTACTGTACAGAAGATGTTTGGTTTTTTTCGGTATGATTCAGTTTCTGAGCAAGAGTATATATGGAGGAGTGAAAATCTAAACTAATGGGCCGACTTATCGATAGCTCTTCGGGCCCAATTTATGGTGTATTACATCTTTTATTGGCTCGGTCCATTGGGCTGAGTTATACATAACACGACGGGCCCCGAGTTTTGTATTTATTATTCTATTCGTTTTGGCGTGTGTAATAGCTTTTCAGACAAATTGCAAAAGTGTCGTGCTGTTCTGTGTTTGGGAGTATGCACACAACATGTTCGATATAATGCCAAAACCATTACAGTACAGAAGATGTTTGGTTTCTTCCTGTCTGAACCACTTTCTGAAGAAGAGTGTGTTTAGAGAAAGTGAAAACTTGACGCTGTTTCCTGTACAGGTGAGACACAAGTCGGGTGGAGGATTTAGACCGAAGAAGAAAGTATACCACAGAGTTCACGAGCTTGACAAAGCCATAGACCTGAAGAAGAAACCATCTCTCATACTCCAACTCAAATCCATGATCCAATCCCAGAAACACGGAACCATTCTCCTAAGGGATCTCGAGAAGCACGTTGGGTTTGTTCACAAATGGAACTTAATGGCTGCCATCGAGAAGTACCCTTCCATATTCCACGTTGGAGGTGGAAACAGAGAGCCTCCTTGTGTAATGCTAACCGAGAAAGCTCAGAAGATTGCAGATGAGGAAAGCGAAGCTATAGAGTCAATGGAGCCTATTCTTGTCAACAATCTCAGGAAGCTGCTGATGATGTCTGTTGATTGTAGAGTGCCTCTGGAGAAAGTTGAGTTTATTCAATCCGCAATGGGTTTGCCTCATGACTTTAAGAGTAGCTTGATCCCCAAGTATCCTGATTTTTTCTCTGTAAAGGTTGTTAATGGTAAAGTTCATCTCGTGTTAGAGAACTGGGACTCTTCACTAGCAATCACCGCACGTGAAGAGAGGCTATCACGTGTTCTCGAGCCACCAAGTGAGAACAGAAACAAGGTTAGGATCACAAAGGATGGTAACTTCTTGGGCCCAAACGCGTTCAAAGTTTCGTTTCCTCCTGGCTTTAGGCCTAACGCGAGCTATCTAGAGGAGTTTCAGAAGTGGCAGAAGATGGAGTTTCCATCACCTTACCTAAACGCGAGAAGGTTTGATTCTGCAGATCCTAAAGCTAGGAAACGAGTTGTGGCCGTGCTTCACGAGCTGCTCAGTTTAACTATGGAGAAGAGAGTGACTTGCTCTCAGCTGGACGCGTTTCACTCTGAGTATTTGCTTCCGTCAAGACTAATACTTTGCTTGATAAAGCATCAAGGGATCTTCTACATTACTAACAAAGGTGCAAGGGGTACAGTGTTTCTCAAAGAAGGTTATGGTGGTTCAGGTTTGATCGAGAAGTGTCCTTTGTTATTGTTCCAAGAGAGATTTGTTTCACTCTGTGGTCGGAGAGAAGTGAGCGTGTGTAATGATCAATTGCAGTCTTCAAATGTTATCTCCTGATGTTACCTTTAACCAGAGACATCACATTTAGTCTAAAGGGAGCTAGAAACATTTTTTACTGGTCATAATATATAAATCTATACTATCAAAACTTGATAATATATGATACTTTAACAAAAAAAAAAATTCTGATAAAATTGATGGGACTTATGAAAACATAAACATAAATTAGTGGGGTCGAATGCCAAAATATGACAAAAGATTAAAATAATATTAGAAAAATATACACTAAAAAAATTCACCAAATTTTTACGGGTATGTGACCTCACAAGTCCTTCTTTGCCTCAGCTCCTGGTTTGATGTATTATTTACCGTCCATTGTCTTCTCTTTTTTGTTCAAACCCCTTGAATCTATGGAAAAATGCATCTAGTAATCCTAAAGAGAAGTGAAATCCACGTATGAACCGTCTTTCCGGATATTCAAACGGGCCATAAACAATGGGTCCATATCCGCCGCGTGGTAACATAGTGTAGTGTAGTGGGGTGTTTTCTAACCCATGTTGCTTATCAACCTAAAGCTCGAATGCCACTTGGTCATTATCGCATGGTTGAGTACTACTACTTGTGTAAGATATTATTGACTTTTGTCCAAGAAACAGAACCGTAAATACTATCTGTTTGATTGAGAATGCTATCTTGATGAACGCTAGAACGTGTCATAGCGCGGTACCAAGGGATATGTGACTATGTACTGTGAATGTGATTATGAACAATCTTGTCCATGTGGAGGTTGTTGTGAATTATAACTACACTTGTTTTTTACTCAGTGTACGCGACTCTCTTGAGAAAACGATAAGGAGAATCTTCTATGTGTTTACACACAACACACACGAAGGAACATTTCTTTTGAATGCAAGAGAGAGGGGGTCCAGAAACTCATGTGGCTTTGTGAAGGCATCATGTGAAAAAGAGCCAAAGGGAAGGACAATTAAATCGCACTCCACACTCCCCATTTGAGAGACCTGAGAACAAAAGGTCAGTGTTTTCATTATTAGACCACAGAGTGCATTATAATACACGAACCAAAGACCTGTCTCGTTCATTTTTGCTGGCCCTGTTTTGTTTTTGTTGAGATAAACAAACAAAACTCTCTTTCTCATTGTGTTGGATGGTAACAGGCTGCTGATGATAAATCAATTTTTACTTTACGGATAAAGACTAAATAAACACTTGGTTTCTCGTGATAAACTGCGTAGTTAGTTGTCAGTTTATGTCCTTTAGTTAGGTTCCGTGTCTTGTTTGAACATGCTAACTAACCTATATATAGTTGAAACATATCAATTTGAAATCCACACCTATTGGCACAAAAGAACATCCAAAGTCAGATTCTTCTTCTTTTTTTTTCTCTTGAAAACTTTAGCAAGTTAATGGATTCATGTCCTTGTCATTTGGCATCTTCATCTAAATGAAGGGTACACAATTCAAAGCATAAAGACAAAATCTTGAGGTTGATTGAAGCATCACGTAAACACACATCTTTTAATTTAATACAATTTTTTTTTCATTCTCTTTTCTACATTTTCCCTGATAAAGCCAAATCACAGACCAAACTTAAGGATCATCCATTAACATCTCAACGTATCAACCACGAATTGGAACAGATACGCTGATGTTGCATTTGATTATACAGAAAACTACTGACAAAGACTTATAACCACATTTTAGATATTTGAATTTTTCTTCTTCTAAAAATACTTCAGCAGGTTCTCTATTGATTGTTCTTGGAAAACTTGTCTGGTACACAGACAAAGACGTGGTGTTTCTTTAAAACCAAAGGGGGAGAGCCCTGCCCCAGTTAGATACTTTTTAAGATGATGATGATGATGCATTATAAACAACTTGACACATAAAAGATCAAACTTTAAGGGGTATCATATTCATGAATGGAAGGTTTTGATATCTTGGGGACAAAAACTCCTATGGTCCATTATTTTGTACAGTGGTGAGTGGTCCTACTACAGTCCCAACCATTTTTTTCTGTGAATTATGTGTACTGTTTTGGACAGAAGAACACATCATGCAATCACCCAATATTATTTTCCTTCATTGTTTGGTCCAATCTCTCTCTCATTTTTTCTTTTGAAAAATCGTTTTCAGCATTTTTTCAAATCCCCAAATCTAATTCAGTGATCAATTAAAAGCCAAGTACATATTCCAGAAGTATTTGCATTTCTTCTTCTGTATTAGATACTAGTACATATTCTAGATCTTAAACTTTAATGCATCTAATTCTTGTATTGGTCTAGTTATAGTGTTATACCAACTAATTCCATGATTATGTTAATAAGTGTTGCTTTGTGGTCATTACTCGGTGCTGATTAAATGAATAAAGATGATGACATCTTGAGCCTGAAGCTCCTCATGCATGTTTGTTTTTTTTACTGTTAGACCTTTGCTATTTTCAAAATGTGGATCATAGACATTGTACCAAACTTTTGATTCTCCATTTTCTCTTTTCTTTTGTTTCCTTTTTATTGTTTCTTGATACCCACATCAGCACTTTAGTTATCTTTTTCCGAACAAAAGATCTTTTTATTCCATTGACATAGTCCAATCTGATTTCCATGATATCTATCCACATGAAAAAGAAGAGGACTTTCATATATACATTAACATAAAAGTAGCATATGTGTACATATACTTTATATAAACCTATTACATCTTGGATATGATACCTGCCCACTAACCCCAACCAAACTACATAAATGATTTGGGTAGTTGGCTTTCTTTCTCTTCTTTTAAAAATTTAATTTCTCTTCTTTTCTTAGACTTTGGGATATGTATGGGCACCTAATATAGACAATAAACAACTGTTACAAACACTTTCCTAGACACTTTTCCCTGTTCAAGAGAGAAAAAAGAGTATCCATGAATAGTAGTTAATAGTTGTGGGGATATCAGAGTGTGCGAGAGAGATAGACTGCAATGATTTTGCTATATTCTATAGGTATTCAGATGGGTCTATAACTCATAATACCACTCTTTCATATCTTTCTTATTGCATCATCAAAATCAAGTTCCAAGTTATGTTGTGATTTATAATAACATTATAGAATCTGACATCATTTCTGCACAAAAAAAAACAATAAGAGGAACATTTGTGCAGGTCTATTGTGATCATAATCATATATATTTGTTGTGATATTTAAATATATGTAAAAAGAATACAAAAAGGGAAACACTTTGAGGTCTAAATCTAATTCACATGAGCTTTGCAGTGTTTGTGGTTCAGTGGGATATGACTGATTGTTAACACTATATTTTTCTTTTATAATTCTTTCTACATTATTCATCTTTTGAAATTGGATGGTACTAATGATGAGAAATAAACAAATGTCTTGTGTGGCTTTTTCTGCAGTGCTTTCAGAATACTTCACACCAAATCCACCCAATATAAAGAGCCAAAAAAGAAAGAAAGAAAAAAATTTAATTTTTCATTTTTTGGCATTTGGTAAATTGGTAAGTCATTGATATTCGCAAGTAAAATAAGAAGAAAAATGCTCCTAGGGTTTATAACTTTATATGGTATTATTATTTAAGATTGATGTCTTTGTGTTTGCCTTTACCAAATCCTATCTCTTCTTCAAGTTTAATACTCATTCCCTTCCCGAAAATAAGATTTTCTAGAGTTTTCACGTTTATTAAGATTTTCTAGAGTTTTCATGTTTATTAAGAATACAATAAATATTTACAGTTTAATTTAAACTTTATTTTTCAATATATTTTACAATAACTATCCACCAATAAAATTTAATCAATTCAAATATTCACAGTTAATGTTTATCAAAAGTATACAAAAATACTTTAAAAATATAGAAAATCTATTTATTTGGAACAAAAATAAATTTTAGAAAATCTTACTTTTGGGAACAGAGAGAGAATATCGTTTGCCAATGTAAAATTTTCAAAGAAAAATCATGTGATAGATAATCTAAGTGATCTATTATCGATGGAGGTCAACAATTGGACCTTAATGTACAAAAGACCAACCTCTGAAAATGAAGAGTCATTTGACAAAAAGATTGGTTTGTGGGTACTCCTCACTTTGAAATTTTGAATTTATCTATTCTACCCATAGTGGGATTGTGATTCTGATTCACATCATTGACAACAAGAAGAGTGTGTTAAAAGGCTAAAAGAGGTGAAAAATGTTTTTGTTCCCATTAGGACTCATTTATTCATAGTTATGCAGTCAGATCACATTGATGGCCTAGGGGTGAAAACTGATAAGTGGGGGCCAATCCCCAACAATAAGCATACAATTGCTAATTTAACTTTATTAATTTTTTATTTTCTTAGGACAAATAACAAAAAAAAGGTAAAAGCTACTATAATCAATAGGGTAGTGAGTGAGGTTGGACCATTTCATGAGTGCCCCCTTTCACAAGGTAATCTATAAAGTTTTTAGTGTTCCCCATCATGACCCCTCTTAGCATCTATTTCTCAACTTTAATTATTCCAAAGACATTTTGATGTAATCTATAATCTTATATATAATAAGATCATGTATGTACTCCACTATGATACGCATATGTACGGGGAATAAACCGTTTAGTTTAGTGGATGTTGCACTTCTAAAGATGATTTTTGATTTAATCATGTATCTAACTAGCTATATATTAGTTATTGGCATTATTGAACTCGCATGATGTTGTATGTTTCCACCGTTTTATTATAAATATTCATATATATAGACTAGTTAACTCGAAATTGGTTTTTTCAACTCCTATGCTGACTTTTGTTACATACCATGGATAAAGTTGAATTGCCATTTGAACTGAATTGTTTCCTTAAAATTTGCGAAGTAAATGTTTAAAAGTTGCTTTACAGGAAATCAAACACAGGATAAAAACGTCAATGAGCTATGATTTCACAGCATAAAATGATCATTGCAACTTCTTTATTCATCATTCAACCATATGTTATTTCTTTCTTATGCCATATGAAACCTAATCGGTGAAAGTTTTATGGGATGAGAGGTTAATTATATAGAAATCAAATAGTATTGTTTTGATAAACAGTTTTCACAGCTCCAACCCTCCAAACAGTTATATCAAAATCGTAGCTTCCAGAGTAATAATTAAACAAAATTACTTTAAGAAAAAATAGAGAAACCCCACTAAAACCGAAAATTTGGATAAATAAATGGGTGTTAATAAAAAATAATATCTAAAATATAAGTGGACAAGTTGAATGACACAAACCCTAACACCTCAACATTTGCATATCCCATCACTTTACACCAAGTCTTCCCACTTTTGCTTCGTTTGTTTCGCTTATATACATACATTATTTAAATAAAAGCATAACCGTAGGGAAATGGTCCTTAGATTCATCAAAAGTTTCCAAATAATAAAGTAATTTATATAAACATCAATCGGTCAAGCGTCACTCTCTTTATTTTTGTTCTTGACTCATTTGTTGCTTAGTGTGTACGTGACGTTTGGTTCCTTACCTTCACAAACTCTTATCTCCATTTTCAGTATTACAATAATGGGTGAGAAAACTCATAAAATCACGGGTTGTCCGTATATATAGTTTACAACTCGGTGGAGCAGTCACTTGTATAACAATACCATACAAAACAAACTGTTACGTGATAATGTGGGAATCTATGCAGAGATGTATATCGTTCTTCGATGTTTAACTAGATTTCTATTTTGAAGCATGCAACAAATACAAACACACTAGCTCACATGTTAATGTGTAAGTGCAAAAAAAAATGTTACAATATTGATAGTGGAAGATTTAACCAACTCTATACTAACTTTCGGCCGTAGAAAATTAGCATATTAGTTCTGTCTAAATTAACGTGCATTCTCTTTTTTTTTTTAATAATGTGAAAGACTTGTTAAAAAGGAGAAATAATATTGAACGTTTCAAAATGATCATGGTTTAGAATAATGCACCTCCATTGGATGATCCGCATGTGAAGGCACAAACAAAGATGTCTACATCTAAATCTAATTAATATTCAAATATGCAAACCACTACTTACAATCGTATGATTAACATCAGTTAAACCAATATTTTAGGTTTTGATTTTCTCTAGGCACAAAAAAATAAAATTAAACAGGAAAAAAAGAGATAAATTTTGCTTTCAGACTTTTTATTCGTGCAACGACTATATCCTCTTTATTAATGTTGGCATGATCTCTTCACATCGCTTTCTCGTCTCCTCCTCCCTTTTATTTACTTTTTTAATATCTAAATCATTTTTAATACAATACAATAATAATATCTATTAATATTTTGGATACTATTCAGCAGATTAACCATGTATAAAGCAACCTTCAAATCTTACTTATACAACTTGATTTTGCCCTTAGCACTGGATTGAATTAAACTATTTAATTATTGTCATTGCACTTTTTTTTTTCTTCTGTCAACGACGATCCTATTACTAAACTTATTTTCTAACTGTCTTATATGTTGTGAAATGTTTTCTGTATAGTGGTTGATCAATAGTTTTACGTTTAATTGCTTATATATATATACGCTAGCTTTCAGTTTTTATATTTAAATGTATAATTTATTAGTAAGATATGATTAGTTCGTCATAAATATGTTAGACCAAATGTTTTTCGATACTGACATGCAAAAGGATATTATATTATACACCTATATGTGTGATTTCATACTATATAATAGTTTAACCACCATTGCTTTTCTGTCTGAGACTAGAATCATAAGTTTATTTAATTCATCTCTATAAATCGTATAAATATATACTAATCTCGGATTCCCGTATTTAATTAATTTAAGTAAACACAAATCAAGTTGCTAGAAAACAAATGGAGTATCGAAAAAAATAAACAATTAAGAGAGAGAAAGTGTCAGGAGTAGTACGCAGGACGAACAACAGCGACATTTGCGCGCGTCCGACGTGTCAGCTTTTTACCTCCTCCACTGCTCTTTCCTCTTCTTCCTCCCTCACGTTTCTCTGCCGGCGCGTGTCTTCTAAACCCTACAGTGTACTGTTATAGCCGGTCCCACACCAGCACCAATTATCTATTTTGTCACTTTAATTTTATTTCCTGCAGTTCTGGGATTATTGTTTTTTTTTTTCAATAATAATAATTATCTTATACGCATCTACATTATGAAAGTATAAAACAATTAACAAAAATCAGTTAGATAATCTTTCTGTTTCTTCAATATAAGTTACAATATCGTTTATGTTATAAAATTTTTATTTTTTGGCTCTTTGATTTCCACATTTTTATTACTTTGATTTAAGAAATGTTTTGGATTTTACTATGAAAATCTATATTGAATTAAACAATGAGGATTTCTCTTTCTTTATGGCAAAGGTTTCTTCTCATGAATTCTTATCTAAAAAATATTTTCTAGTAGTTTCCTTACAATTAATTGTTTCAAGAGAAAAAAAAATAAAAACTTCCATTAACAAAAAAAAAAAAGAGAGAAGATAGTTTCCATAAACGGGGGGTCAAGGTGACATGTTAACATGAACGCTAGCGTTTTTGGGAGACCTACAGATGGGACACGTGTGCACACTGGACCCACAGACTCCACACAAGCACAAGTGTCTGCACGGTAAGACCAACACACACGATTCCTCCTCCCCACAGCTTCTGCACATCCTACCTTTCGCCACTACCGTGCGCCTAACCGTTTCTTCACCCGAACTACTCCCGCAACACGACTGCGCATCATCGTCACAATCAGCGTTCACGTTAGCTAATCCTGCGCCGGCTAGATCATTAACCTGCGCCAGTACCTCCTCGAGGTTGGCGCGGAGGTTGTTAGCGGTCGCTTCGTTGCTCTGCGCGAGATCCCGCCAGATTTGGTTCTCGATGGATAGCGACTTCACGCGCTCCTCGAGCGCGTGGTTTATTTTCCCGATTCTCTCTCGCTCTTCCTCCTTGACTCGAAGCCGTTTCGCGAGCCCGTGCTCTATCGCCTCAACGATCGTCCTCGCTTGCCTCTTCCTCTTCTCTTGAATCTCGAACTTCACTCTCTCCATCTGATCATCACAACGGAAGAGAATCAATCAGTTTCTTAATCACTCTAGTGCGTTTGTTATTGACGCGGTTTAGACTTACGTGAAGGGAGACGAATCGATCGATATCGTGCTGCTGCTGATTGATGTGAGAGGAGAGATCAATGTCTTGGCCGAGGAACGAGTAAGGAGTAACGTACGATGGTGATACAGTGCTCTCATGAAGAAGATGATGGTGAGGATAGTAATCGGATCTCGAGTCGTCTCTGGAGCGTTTTCTCGTCTGGACATTAGCACCGTCCGCGTAGTAATTAGCGAAGGAATCGGCGGTGGAGGACGCGCCGTACATATGATGAAGAAGAGGAGGAGGAGGAGAATCGTCCGTGGCGGAGAAAGGTGAAACGACGCCGTAACCGTTTTGAGTAGTGTTGGTGCAGAAACCGCCATTAGTTGTTGGTTCCATGGTGGCGTTGTCGTTATTGTTATGCATCATTAACTCTCTGCACATTAAAAAATCATCAATGCCCAAAAAGAAACTCTAAAAATCAAAATACATCAGAGAGAGAGAGAGAGAGAGAGAGAGAGAGTTAGAGACGAACCTGTTGGAGAAGAGTTGAGGAGTAGAGAGAAGAAGATGGTGAGCATCGACGGCCATGGAAAGAGAGAGAGGATGATGATAATACGGAGGAGGAGATTTTTAAAGGGAGAGGAAACTAGAAATGCATGCGTTTCGTTTTTTTGGTTTGCTGTTTTGATGTGCGTGAAGAGAGAGAGCCTTTGCTTTTTTTTTTTTGTCTCTTATCTTTATTTTTTCTTTGAAAGAAGAGACCAAATCGAAACGAGCCTCAACATAATGGTTGTTTCCTATTTATACACATCGACGTGAACAGAGGAGATAGAGAGAGAGATAAAGTCAATTCTTTTTTGTTTAAAAAGAAAATAATCAATTTCGAATATTTAATATACTTTTTTTGGTAAACTTCGAATATTTAATTTGTTCAAAGGTAAATCTAATTTACATTGCTGAATTTAATTAACCTACCATTTTCTTAGGGTTTGAATCAAATAGTAATGTTGATTTGGCTTACCCATATCTTTTTGGTAACGTTTTCCCATAAACTTCTCATTTTAACACGTTTTCTGTAATTCAATTCAATATATTTTTTTTAACTTTTTCTGGCACGGTTTTGGTATTTAGTTACCTAATACTCTGTGGTTAGTTGAATTGAATTGATCATCTTGTTCAAAGTTGTTCTTACTCAACAATAAGATTTTGATTTGTTTAATTTAATTTTTTTTATTCCACTTATAGTGTGGTAATTTAAAAACATTGTCGGTTATAGTTTTTTTGCAAGTGGGTAACTTGTCGCGAAACTGGCGGAAACTTATAGGATTATTCTAAAGGTAAATACCGCTTAAATACACCCAAAAAATAAAGATAATCAGATTCGGTTATGTTTTTGGTCATAGTGTATAGCAGTATTAGCGATGAAGCTCGGATTCGGTTTGTGTTTACCACCGTACCAAATAAATAGAGAAGACCGGTTGGACCGTGAATTTCGGGGTATTTAGAAACGTATTTTACGGTTTTTCCCTCCGTAAAATGATGGAAATTACATTTGTATGATGAAAACATGCAATACAGATATGACACGTGTAAAAGTTACTAGGAGTCATGCGTATTGCCATGTAGCATTCCAGCGTGGCGAACAATTTTTACTGGGACCCACTGTTTGTCTTTTGTACGGTCCGTTAAAATGGGTAAAATCTTACTTTTTCCGTATTTGTAATATTTTTTTCGTACGAGTTTGGCGCCATGTGATGCCACGTGGTGAAACATCCTGGCTACTTCTGTTTGACCCTTTCTACGACTTTCATGGAGTATCTTTATTTATTGGGAAATTGTTTTTTTTAAGCGAAAAAATGATAACTACGTTCTTTTAGACTAATCTCATATATTTTATGTTTCGATAGACTAATTATTTTCAAAATGGCAATAATGCCCTTAGAATTTTAATTTTTATATATAATAAATAAAGAGTTTGATCAAGCGGGATCGATCGATCCGAAATTACAAGGTCGAACGGATCGATCGAACCTGATCATTATGCAAAAAAAAAAACGCAGAGCATATACTGATCGACCTGATCCATTTCATTCGATCGACAAATGTCGATTTCATACAGATCGACCGATCTCGAATTATAGACCGATCGATCTGTGAAAGCATAGATATGAATCATGGTAGAAATAATGTGAAAATTTTGTGAACAATCAATGGAATATAGAAGACGCTTGAGAAGAAGGTTACCACTTTTTTTTGTTTTTTTTTTAAAGTTGATTTTTTCAAAATATGAAAGTGAATATTCCCAAATATTTTGTTTCCATATTTTTAGGAACTAATTTCTTATCCGTAGAATACAACTAATATGTAGAAATCGGTTTCTACATGTTCTTAGAATTATAGTAATGTGTAGATTTTGATTTCTACATGTTTTAGATTTACAGTAAATCTGTAGAAACTTTCTATGTGTTTTAGATTTATATTAATATGTAGATTTTTATTTCTAAAGATTTTAGATCGGTAGGTTAAGCGCGGAATGTGTATTCTAAATATTTTTAGAATACTCTTATTTACGTAGATCACGTATTCTAAACATTGTAGATTCAATAAAAAAGTGAATTTCGTTTTCTACTTCGTAGAATGCCATTTCTACTTTATTTAGAACAGAATCTGAAAATTATAATTTAAACATTTTTAGAACTGAAAAAAATACCACTAAGTTCATATAGGTATTTTATCAATAGTTACTATTTTCCGGTTTTTTTTTGTTCGTAAAACTATTTATTAAATATTTTTTTTGTAACACTACTATTTATTAAAAAAAAAATTCAAAAAAATTAAAGGATATTATAGGAAAAAATGGCACAAAATATATATTAGTATAAAAGGACATAGTTATCATTTTTTGCTTTAAAAAACAATTTTCCCTTGTTTATTTAACATCAACCAAAAAGTTGATTTTTTTTCCTTTGTTAATTTATCATTAGATTTTTTTAATAAAATGTTAATGAAATCCATTTAAATGATAAATCTTACTCATAGTTTTTATTAATGGTAAATTCATGACTATTATACTATTGTAGATTAGTTAATAAAATAACAGGCTGTATTTATTTAAGTAGTGTGATATTATGTTAACTTTCTTTAGATAATATGGAAGTTAAAGATCAACTGTATTTTTATTCATGATTTTCTTATAAAACTAGTTTAACTGTATTTTTTATTCATGAGTTTCTTATAAAATAAATAATTTTAACTACGTTTGAATTAAATTGGATTTGTTATCCTTGAGTTTCATCAAAATAAACTAAAAATTAAAGCATCAATCCTTATGTATAATAAAAACACAGAGAACCCAAGAGATGAAGAAAGAGAGATGGAGACATATTCGTCCCTGAAGATGATATCAGATATAAAGTGACGCACAAGAATTAATTCCTACTTTGATATATGTCCTTCCTCTCTTTTTTCCTACTTCTTCTTTACATTTTTGTGCTTTGTTATATTTTCTT
The DNA here is from genome assembly GCF_020379485.1 of Brassica napus. Lineage (NCBI taxonomy): Eukaryota > Viridiplantae > Streptophyta > Magnoliopsida > Brassicales > Brassicaceae > Brassica > Brassica napus. The sequence continues at coordinate 47,527,689 of NC_063449.1, read as the reverse complement.
TCCCACGCATTAAAAGTTAAAACAATATGCCTTTGTCTTTTAGAAGCATTCAAATCTCCACCATCTTAATTTGTTTTTACAAATACCAGTTTTGGAAAAGTAGATTTTGCAAAGTAAAAGAGTAGGCATGGTGCACGATTTACGTGTTTGGTTCATAAGATCGATATTGATCCTCATGCGAGTTTGATGTGTATTATGAGATGACTAACATCGTAACGAGACATTAACTAATGGGTGTCTATCTCATACAATTAATCAAAGTGTAATATTTGTAATATGAAGTGTCTATCCAAAGAACAAAAAAGTCTTGAACTGTGGTTTCCTCTTTGATTAAGAACAAGTGACATTGCACCTTGACTTTGTTGTATTGTATCCTTTCTTTCCTCTTTAAAATAACTTTTTATTCAACTTAAAGTTGGTGCTGGTGTGTATTCATGTGATGTATATCATCATTTCAAAAGAAGAAAATAAATCCATAACCATTGTAAGAATCTTAAAGGGTGCCTTACCTAGAAACTTCATCTTTCCTTAAAGGCACCACTATAATTCAATTTGTTATAAAGAAAGAATTCTTGCTTTTGTGAAATATATACCATACTCATATATCTTTCGGTTCATATGCACTAAGTCATTAATATTCGTTTTTCAAAGTTTTTTGAAATTGGTGACTTTAGTTGCACTTTTGTTCCAACATCATATCACACACCTATATCTTACAACAATTCAAAAGAGGCTTAAAGCTTTCCACTGAAGGCATGTGTTTGAATTAATTGTTTGGGACTTTGCTACTGCATACATATCACATGTACTATGGTCCATACAGGAGGAGCTCGTGACCTAACATATTACATCCTATTAATCTTTGGATATTTATCAAATGCACCAATACATCTTTGGATCTACCAAATGGATTGGAACTCACAATCACAATGATCAAAAGAGTTAGGTCTGAGAGGTCCCGGTTTAATTAAAAGATGTGTTGGGCCATCACTCTTTCTTGCTCTCCAAAGAATACCTTACTTAGCCGTATCATCGAAACTTAACTTCGTTATAACACAATATCAAGATTTCTATTTATTTATTTCATGAAAATCGTTGCCCCATTAGGAGACAAGAGAAGAGGTTTTCTGCATAAGACTTTAACTTGGTGTCATGTGTGGTTGTGCTTATGAACAGTGTGTGTGGTCCCTTCATTTTTTTCTTTCAAATTAAATAAAGGAACCAATGTGTCGATTGCATGATTCCCACTACTGCTTTCAATCTCACCTTCTGCTATAAGATGCATTATGATCCCACCACCACTGCTTTTAATTCATTCAGACAAAAAAACGTAATAAATGTAAAAATATTACTGTATATATTATTTTAAATTTTATAAATGTGTATGAATACGAGGAGAGCTATTCATCGAAATGAAATTTAAATGTACTGAGTCTACTGACTTGTTACCATCAGATCATGAACCACATTAACTCCAACCAAGAAGACAAAGACAAAGGTGGTGGTAGTTGTTGTTGCTGTCAGATCACGGATTCACTTTCACCAAATAAAGAATTGGTTAATCGGTTTGAATCAAAAGTGAATCAAAAGTGAATCAAAAGTAGACATTAGACAAGAAGTTATGTGTTGTTATTAAAAGAAACTTACACAAATCCATAACTACGTGAGCGTACAATTAATAGAGATATTATAGTTGGGGGAATGTTGATCCAATTTGTTAAATCATGTGTGAGACATACAGTATATATATTTACCCAAGGACCAGCAAACACCTAATGACACAAATTGCATAAAGATATATCTAGTCCAAGGCCTAAGTGAAGGTCTCACTGAATACTTCTGGAACACACAAAGACGCATAGCTAGGAATGGGGATAAACTCAACTTTCCTTAACCAAGACTTTCCTCCAGAAAATGTTTCCTAGAGACCAGTAAACGACCATTAAAAATGCGAAGTAATAGTAAAACAGTTTTACCTCTTAGGAATGCGGCTCCTTAATATCGTCATAGGAGCCTATAAAAATTTACACAGGCTAAAACGTCAACACATAATTCAACAAGGCATATGTTTATTTCTTTTGCATAAAAGGGGCTTGCAAGTTGCAACAAGCCATACCTTAAGGCTTGAGGGTGCTTGGGGAACAAGAGTAGGACGATGATCACCTTCTACCTCTTCCCCTGTTTAGAGCAAAAAGGAGATTACATTGTGTACTATAACAGACCACACTTACAATAGACAAACACTACTATTTTGGAAGCTAAAACAACAGATGAACACACATAGATCTCCTCTTTGCCATAGTTGCCAAGGACAAGGAGAAGGAGTCTCATATGTACTGTATACCATACCTGCGGCCCTGCCTATATATATATTGACCTTGAACGAGAACGAGCAGGCATATGAATTGGTGATCGGCTACGTCTGCCGCACTAAAGATCATATCTCGGAAGTGACCTGCATCTGCGCATTAAAAAAAAAAAACAAATCCATCAACTGAAAACAAATACAATGTGGACATCACATCAATATGGACCATATCATCTCGGAACATTTACTTGAAATATCCAGCTGGAACTATGAGCAAATTACTTTAGCACGCAATTCTGAAAAAAACAAGCTGAGATAATTTAAATGTATAATAACAAGTTCCAACATGTATAACAATTTCACCAGAGTTGGTTTGTCTGCGAAACATGAACCGTCACGGCTTAATTTACACACAAAAGTCATGGAAAGTAGAATAATTCAAAAATAAATTTAAATTCAAATTAAAATTACATCTTAGCAATGATCTAACAGGATTTCTTAAAAAATTCTATCTTAGTTAACCAAGCGCTCGTACCTTGGTGGTAAAGGAGGTACAGCTGTACTGCCCGCCAACCGGGTTCGAGCCTTGCCACAACGGATTTAACATCCTTTCCGTTGGGGCGTTGGACCATTTTCGAGGGATAGTTGGGAATGTGGCTGCCCAGATACCAGAATTAAAAAAAAAAAAAAAAAATTCTATCTTAATTTATAAATTCTATCTTGAAATATATTTTTCATTTTTTCTTTATTTTTATGGCATTTTAAAGGGATTAGAAATGCAATATATTAATAATATTTGCATCAACCAATCATAAATTAAAAAAGAAGGTCGGCATCGTCGTCGCTATATCCTGTCATCATCTAGGGTTCTTCTTCTCCGATATGTATTGATTCTCTCAGTAAAAGAAGCTCGCTCGTTCGTGAAATCGATTCTTAGCAATTTTGATATTTAGGGATTAGGGAATCGTGATTGACAATCTTAGTTCGCTTCGTTGTATAGAAAAAAAAAAAGGAATTAGATAGGGTTTTGTAGATTCGATTATGGATACTAATCAAGCTCCTGGAATCGACGATCTTAAGAAAGTTGCAGATAATCCTTCAGGTTTGTTTCTTTCTCCAGATCGTTTTTATCTGGTTGTTGTAGATTTGAATCTGGATCTTAGTTTGAATTTAGTTCTTCAACTGTGGATTAGTATCTCGAACTTGAGTTGATTCGTTTCATTGCTCTGTACTCGACGAAGATTAGGGACTGTTTAGTTGCTATTTTCAATCTAATTGAAAGATTCTGCTGTGGTGCAGGTGATTCAATGTTTGATGCATCTCAGTATGCCTTTTTTGGGAACGATGTTGTGGAGGAGGTTGAGCTTGGTGGACTGGAAGAAGAGGAAGATGAGATTCTGTCTTTTAATGGAATAAGGGAAGGCTTTTCATTTGACAACGAAGAGGTTAGTCTCACCCTATTGTGGAAGAGATAAGAGACTTTTCTTTGGTTATTATACACTCCGGAGTGACTTTACCTTATCCTCCCCAGGTTGAAGATTCTAGGCCTCTGTCTAACGTTGATGATCTTGCTACTACTTTCTCAAAGGTTAGCTTAGCTTTACTGAACACGCTTGATGATTGAATACACATGCATCCTAGCCTTCTGTTTGTGTTTCTTTTTTATATTCAAAATGTTGACCAAGCCATTGTTCTTGGTTTTTTTTGTCTATTATGTTACAGTTGAATAGGGATCCTGAGGTCTATAGAAACACGGGACCAATCATTGATAGGCGACCGAGACAGAGTGAGTTTCATAGATGCATTTACATTGATTTGATATATCACATTTATGCGGCTATGCCCGTTATTCTACTTTTAACTTTATGATCTAGACTGAGCTGCTTGGCATTCCATTTTCCTTGTTATTATCTTTTTTTTTCCTACAGAGTTAATACATTGCCATGGTTCTCCATCTATCTTACAAGCAAGGCTTTGGTTTGTTGTTTAATCAATTTTTCTTTTTGGTTCTCAGATTCTTTAGCACCTGACTGGACTTATAAGGAGGAGTTACCAGATTGGAATGGCCAGAAGTTACTGGACTCTGATGCCATCAAAGATGACAAGGCTTGGTCGGGACAACCATTCTCTACTCTGGACCCTAAAAGAACAACACCACATCTCGAACCCCGGCATCAGCTACATCAAAACCACAATCAACAACAGTTTCCCAGTGATCCGATTCTTGTCCCGAAGTCATCTTTTGTTTCATACCCTCCTCCAAGCAGCATATCACCAGAACAGCGTTTAGGACACCCAAATGTTGCACCATATCATTCTGGTGGGCCTCAAATGGGATCGCCAATCTTTTCTCAGTTCCCAACTTTGCAGCCTCAGTTGGCTGGCATGCATCATGGATCTCCCCAGCGCGCTGGAAACGTGCCTCAGTTTCGTCCAGATCTTCCCCTGAATAACCGCCCTCAGGCTCAATGGATGAACAACGCGTTGCTACAACAGCCGTCTCATCAAAACGGTTTGATGCCCCCTCAGAATAGATCACAACATCCAATGCAGCCTCAGTTATTTAATCCTCATCTTTCTCGATCATCATCCTCTGGAAGTTATGATGGAATGCTTGGGTTTGTTGATCCAAGGGAAGCAAGACCAGGGTCGGCTCAAGGCAACAGACAGAACATGCGTTTCCATCAACACGGCTTTGATGGTGGCGTTCAGAGGAGAAATAGCGGATGGCCTCCATACCGCTCCAAATATATGTCAGCAGGCGAGCTAGAGAATATATTGAGAGCGCAGCTTGCTGCTACACACAGCAATGATCCTTACGTTGATGACTACTACCATCAAGCATGTCTTGCGAAGAAATCTGCAGGTGCAAATCTAAAACATCATTTCTGTCCAAATCATCTGAGGGACCTCCTCCATCCACGTGCACGGACGAACAACGAGCCCCATGCGTTTCTTCAGGTCGATGCTCTTGGCAGAGTTCCTTTCTCTTCGATCCGCAGGCCTCGTCCCCTTCTTGAAATGGACCCTCCAAACTCAACTAAATCTGGTGATGCGGATAACAAAGCTACCGATAAGCCCCTTGATGAAGAACCCATGCTTGCAGCTAGAGTGTGCATTGAGGATGGTCTTAACCTCCTCCTCGATGTTGATGACATTGATCGCTTCCTACAGTTTAGCCAACTCCACGATGGAGGAAACCAGTTGAAACAAAAACGGCAAGCTTTGCTGGAAAGCCTCGCCGTTTCGCTGCAGCTCGTTGATCCCCTCGCCAAGAATGGGCAAAGCAGGTCGCAAGATGATTTCATCTTTCAAAGGATCATCTCTCTTCCAAAGGGTCGGAAGCTACTCGTAAGGTATCTTCAGCTTATCTTCCCTGGAAGCGACCTAATGAGGATAGTCTGCATGGGCATTTTCCGACATTTGAGATCACTGTTTGGAGTCCTCTCATCCGATCCTGACATCGCCAAAACCACAAACAAGCTTGCAAACGTCGTAAACTCGTGCATCCACAAGATGGAGTTGGGACCCATCAGCGCGTGTCTAGCAGCGGTGTCATGCTCTTCCGAGCAGCCACCGCTCCGTCCTCTAGGCAGTCCTGTTGGAGACGGAGCTTCAACTGTACTGAAATCTACGCTCGACAGGGCTTCAGAGCTTCTCCGGGGTAATAACTTCAACAACGCGGGCATGGCTCTATGGCGTGCTTCTTTCAACGAGTTCTACAACCTTCTGATGAGGTATTGCATCAGCAAATACGACGGCATCATGCAGAGTCTGAACTCGCAGCTGCCTCCAGAGTTTGCTAGTGAGATATCTGATGCAGCTGCGCAAGCCATTGTCCGCGAAATGCCTATTGAGCTTCTACGTTCGAGTTTCCCACATATTGATGAGCAGCAGAAGAGGTTACTGATGGAGTTTTTGAAACAATCTATGCTCGGAAGCCAGAAAACAGAGCCAGCCATGAGCCGATAGTATCCAGAGTATAGAATCCAGACACCATATCTCGCAAATGTCTGTATATGAAGGCATAAAGATCATGCAGATACCGTAACAAGAAAAGGTTAGAGAGAATCAGTTCAAACACTCTTTTTTTTTGCAGCAGAGAAAGAGGAGTTGTATTTGAAGTTTGCTCTCTGTACAGAGAAACTAAGTCTTTTAGCTTTTGCAGAACTTTGTAGCCAAGTCATTGTGTGTCTTATGTCTTCCTGTCTAGTTCATGTCATGTGTTTTTCTTTTTTTTTTCTCATTTTTGCAACTTTTTCATGTTTTTGATAATTCTATTTTCTATGATTCATGAAATAAACATTTGGGGTTATGCTTTTTAGTAAATGAATTAATATTCATTGTTCATGCATCTTCTTCTCTCAAGCTAAGAGCATTCACGTGTATGCAAAGAGTGTGCGGAACACGCGCATGTTTTTGACGCGTGGATGACAACAGAGCCAGAGGAAAACAGGTTTTGCGTAGTGATCCTTTTATTTTCTGGGTTCTGCTTAAAAAAACCCAAAAACTTTCATTTCATCTCTCTTCTCCATTTTCTATTCGCCGAGGGAGATGTCGACTCTGTTGAACCCAATCTTATCCATGGCGGCGAACCCATCTCCGGTAGGGTTCGTCTCCCACCTCCCCACTGGTTTCCCCCACTTCCCCTCCGTCAACAAAGGTTTCCCCAGGGTTTTAGCTTCGACCCAGATAACGCTATCCCCCAAAGACTCCGCCTTTACCATCACCGGATCCAGCTGGAAACCCGACGACCCGAGAAGCGACGAGCCGAGACTAAACAACCACTTCTCCCACCTCCAAGCCCTCGTCACAAAAGGCCAAAAACCCAACGTAACACACTCCACCCAGCTCCTCTACGACCTCTGCAAAGCCAACAGGCTCAAAAAAGCCATCCGCGTGATCGAGCTAATGGTCACCTCCGGCGTCATCCCCGACGCCTCCGCCTACACCTACCTCGTCAACCAGCTCTGCAAGCGAGGCAACGTCGGCTACGCGATGCAGCTCGTCGAGAAAATGGAACACCACGGCTTCCCTCCCAACACCGTCACTCACAACGCTCTTGTCCGCGGCCTCTGCATGCTCGGGAGCCTCAGCCAGAGCCTCCAGTTCGTCGAGAGGCTCATGGAGAGAGGGTTAGCTCCCAACGCCTTCACTTACTCGTTCCTCCTCGAGGCTGCTTACAAAGAGCGCGGCACTGATGAAGCTGTTAAACTCCTGGAGGAGATTGTTGCGAAGGGTGGTGAGGTTAATCTGGTTTGTTACAATGTGCTGTTGACTGGCTTTTGTAAAGAAGGGAGGACTGATGACGCGTTGAAGATGTTTAGAGAGATGATGCCGGAGAAAGGGTTTAAGCCTAATGTTGTTAGTTATAATATCTGTTTGAGGTGTTTGTGCTGTGATGGGAGGTGGGAGGAGGCTAATGAGCTGTTAGCTGAGATGGACGGTGGAGATAAGTCTCCTTCGGTTGTTACTTATAACATTTTGATCAACTCGTTGGCTTTTCATGGAAGGACGGACCAGGCGATGGAGGTTTTGAGCGAGATGGGGAGAGGAGTCACCGCAACCAGCTACAACCCGGTGATCGCGCGTCTATGCAAGGAAGGGAAGGTTGATCTCGTCGTGAAGTGTCTAGACGACATGATTTACAGACGCTGTAAGCCTAACGAAGGCACATACAACGCGTTAGGAGCGTTGTGTGATGAGCATAACAATAAGGTGCGAGAAGCGTTTTACATAATACAGAGTTTGAGCAAGAGGCAGAGATGCTGCACGCACGATTTCTACAAGAGCGTGATCACGAGCCTCTGCAGGAAAGGCAACACGTTCGCTGCGTTTCGGCTCTTGTGCGAGATGACTAGGTGCGGGTTCGAACCTGACTCGCACACCTACTCGGCGTTGATCAGGGGGTTGTGTAACGAAGGGATGTTTGGTGGAGCTATGGAGGTTTTGTCGATAATGGAGGAGAGTGAGGGCTGTAATAAACCAACGGTGGATAACTTCAACGCGATGATTCTTGGGTTTTGCAAGATAAGGAGGACGGATTTGGCGTTGGAGGTGTTTGAGATGATGGTTGAGAGGAGGAGGATGCCGAACGAGACGACGTATGTGATAGTGGTTGAAGGGATAGCTCATGAGGGTGAGCTGGAGCTGGCAAGAGAGGTTCTTGAAGAGCTGAGGTCGCGTAAGGTTGTGGGGCAGAATGCAGTAGATAGGATTGTGATGCAGTTTAATTTAGATTTTGATTGAAAGAGATCATCATGAGGCTAAACTTGATTATATACATTTTCCTTTTACTGTTTGTATCATTTTGACTAAGAGATGATGTTTAGTTTTAAGAGGATGGTTTGTTCATGTAAGGTTCAGTTCTTGAATAGGACAGAGTCACAGAGATTAATAAGAATCAAGAAACACATTGTTGTGTTTTTTTAAGCGAGCCAGAAAAAATCTAAAGTTTATACTAGGCCAAGGCATTTTACTCTTAAACCGAATCAAAACCCGGCCCTAAAACCTAACTTGAACCCGGTCCGATCTATAAAGTATCCGAACGGATGTTGAGTTAGAGAAGATTGGATATCTGAATCCAATCAGATAATACCTTGTTCTTTATCTTATTTAATTTAGATTTTTTTTTTGCTTTCTTTCAATATTTATGCTAATTTCAATTTTATTTTTTAAGTGATTTTAAATAACCGAATTCGATCTGAATTATCTGAATCCAAACTAAAAATATTTAAATCCAGCCGAAAATATAAAAAATACCCGAACAGATTTTATATCCTATCCCTAAATTGAAATACTCGAAAACTCTATATACCCTATCGGAATCCGAATGAATGTCTAAATGTCTCCCCTAGTTCATACTATGTATGATAAATAAGTTAACTTTTAAGGGGTAATTTCGTCATTTGAAGGACAAAACTTGTTTATAAGACTTCTTAAATGCCAAAACGTATATCTTAAGTTCGCCGGTAAATGGAGCAGCTATCTGAATCGAGCCGCCGCGATTCAGCTGATGTGGCTAGCTCGTCGTCATCTACCGCCGCAGATGGTCACATCGGAGGCGGTGGTGGTGGAGAAGCTATGGCTCGAGGGCTATCGGCGATGCTAGAGTCCGTAATTAAGGAATTCGACTCTAAATCAATCGATACTCTCAGTAGCCAAGACAAACTCTCCGGCTCGCTCGATCGACTTGTCCAAGGTACGAATCAATCCCCTCTTCCTTAACCGGTGTTAAACCAAATCGATTCGCTACGTTCTTCGTCTCCGGTTTAATAATTTATTTCCTGAAATTACATTGGTTTACGAATCGATCCGGTTAAGTTGGTATCGAATCTAGTTTTGGTTTTGTGTTAATTGAATGCGATGAAAACAAACACACAGAGCTCGATCAGTTGCTGGAGAACGCTCCGTTGCCGTTCATTGTACAGCACGCGTCGAGGATCTCGAGCGTCAAACAGAGAGTCTCGTCGATGAATCTGGTGCTTAAATCTATACAAAGGCGTATTGATAACATCGATCACATGCTCTCTGCCAACAACATTCAAGGTAGTAGTTAGTAGTCATACAGTTAGCATATATTTATATTGTAATATTATATCACAACACTATGGTTGCTCACACAGACAAAACAGCTTCGGACACTACTTGATGTCCAAAACACGAGTCAATCTCCGGCTTACGTGTGAGCGTGGGAACTAAGGAAACGTCGGCGTTTTGGGGTTGCTTGTCTTTTAACGGGCTTCTATCTAATATGGTCTACTGGTTCTTTTAGCGGGCTTTTATCAAATCTGTTCTTTTCCAGTTTGTAAAAAAATAAACAATTCTCATTTTATTTAATTGCTTTACTAATAAAATCAAAAAAATAATATACTGTTTGTTTGTATTGATCCCATCAAGACCGGCGGCTCCTGTTGCGCCTGTTATGCACCCCAACATGAGAGTTAGCGATCTCATTAATCAGACAACGAAGGAATGGGATGTTCGGCTTTTGGAGAGCTATGTCAACATGGACGATATACAGCTTATAAGGAGTTTAGCCATAAGCTCATCTCATCGCCGCGACTCCTTTTGTTGGAGCTACACAAGAAACGGACAATACACAGTTAAATCTGGATATTGGGTGGCGCGGAACTTATTAAAGGTTGAGGAGGAACATGAGGTTTTGGAGCCAAGTATCACCAATCTTCAAGCTTTTGCTTGGAAGCTGAAGGCGCCTACGAAGATACGTCATCTTATATGGCAGTTGTTGACTGGGCACGTGGCAGTAACAAGGAATTTAGCAAGACGCAATATGAGATGTGATAATTACTGCCCGAGGTGTGGAGAATTAGAAGAATCTGTAACTCATGCCATCTTTGAATGCCCGCCAGCGCTACAAGTTTGGAGCCTATCAGCAACCCCAACAGGCCCAGAGGTATTTCCAGTATCAAGCATCTACACGAACATGGATTATCTATTTTGGAGGAAAAACTCTATTATTGAGCCGGAACAAGACAGGGATCCTTATCCCTGGATAATTTGGTATATATGGAAGGCTAGGAATGAAAAACTATTCAGGGGGATAGATAGAGATCCTTTGGAGTTAGTTCGATATGCAGAGAGTGAATGTCGAGCCTGGTTTGAGGCGAATGAAGTGATACAACCAGTGCCACAAGGAAACAATATGGTGATCCCCCAAGTCATAAGCTTGGGCAACATATGCCTGTTAGATGGATCTTGGACAGCATCGGCCAACTTTAGTGGATGTGGATGGGTGTGGATGGACAGTAGGGGGAAGGCTCAGCTTATGGGGTTAAAAAATATTACTCGACGTGAATCAGCCTTGCACTCGGAAGTTGACGCACTACAGTGGGCAATGGAGAATATGCTTCAGCACTCAACATGTCAGAGCTTTGGGACGGATTGTAAGGACCTGATTGCTATGCTAGAGGAACCTCATGCTTGGCCAAGCTTTGCGACAGAATTGGAGAAGATCGAGACGCTACACATATGCTTCCCGGAGTTCAGCATTACTCATGTCCCACGAACGCAGAATCAATTTTCAGATTTTTTAGCTAAGACTGCTAGATCCTTCCATAGGGAGTTACTTTTCATTGGTTGTTCTGTTCCGGTCTGGTTACCCAGACCACCTCAAGCCTGAGTAATAGAATGGCCGTTTGACGAAAAAAAAAAAAAAAAAAAAAAATCAATCATGTAGAACAGAATTTCAAAGCGAATATGTCGGCCCGTTAACTGTATTGTTTATAATATCGTTTTTGTTTCTGTTGGGTAAAGCCTTTACAAATACTAATATCTTGTGTTAACAAAATCTTGTCACGTGGCTGGACGACAAAATCGATAGAGCCCCCTTAAATATTTACTTGCGTGTGACAGTGAGTCACGTGTCTTCCCTTCCTGTGCTGGTCACGTGGTTGAAGCCTATTTAACTGGATCTCGTAGCCTTTTAGATAAAATAGTCTCTCTACACTACAAGGTCGATGATATTGAATTGTACAGGAGTGTATGGCCTCTGGGTCACATATTCCTCTAGTTAACCACACTATATTGTTTCATAACGAACATGTTTTTTTTTTTTTTCTAACCGAATATCCTGGCCCCACCGAGGTGGTCCAGATTAAAGACCGAAGTGAACATGGACGCTGCCAGGACGTCACCATGTGATTCACCGTGTAACGGTCTTCGGTCTCGGGTGCTGCAGCCCACATGTAAATTTCGCAGTGGCCAAGGCTCGAACCCAAGGGCGGCGGGCACATAAGGAACATGTTTTTCTTTAACATAGTTAAAACTTTATATAAGGATGTGTATATATCGATGATAATGATGGGAGGAACTTGTGAGGGTGTTTATTAATATGTAAATGAAATGCCCAAAAAGACCGAGCCTCTGACCAGAAAGTTGATTGGTTCCTTTGAGGGTAAACCCATACAAACTCACAAAACTAAACCCATTTCGGGAACTCTGCAAAAGGTTTGTCTTTAACCCACAAATCTAGCTTACTTTATCACTTTTGCAACTTGGCATACTCTAGTTAATATATCATCATGTAGATGTAACTTTCAAGGCAGTAGTATTCGCTTTTTTTCTTTCTCAAGGCTATAAACCCTAGCTGAAAATTGACTGCCTTAGTTGCTGTGAGTGGGGAGGAAGGGAACAAAAGAGGGAAGGCAAAGTACAGAGGAAAGAGACAGGTGATAGAGGCTTAGGGTATTGCACTTTGTATACATACCAATCTCTTGCTGGTCCAATCTTATCTTTTTCTACTAGACTTGATTGTCTATGTAATCTTCCCACAGTTTCGTACCTTTCACGTACCCCATTACCATAATAAATTTTGAGAAAAAAATCCTGACAACTTAACCATGTGATTCCAAACACTGTCTTGACCAATGACCAAACAATATAGATCCACAAGCATTAATGCTTAAACGAACCTTCCTTGATTAACATAACAATAAAATAAACCGCAAAAAAAAAAAAAAAAGTCTCAAAAAAACTGCGTCATTTCCGAAACTCACTAAACGACAAAATATATTAAAAATTAAAAAAAAAATATCACATGAAAGAGACAGCTTAGATAAGCTCCAACGTGGGGAGAGCGCAAATACACACAGAGCAAACACTCTGGGAGAGAGAGAGAGAAAAAAGAATCTGTTTTCCTATTGACCCACATGCATCCCTCTAGCGCGTCAACCTCACTCTCTCAAACCGAACCAAGCAACTACTGTTAAACGTCGATGAACCCTAGACAAAAAAAAACCTAACAAATTGCAAAGATTCTCTATGTACACACAGCCTCAAGCTAAAAGAACATGGATTACTACTAGCTATCGTTTGTTTCGATTTTAGATTCGATCAGTGGAGTTACGCCCTCTACTGATACCACCGTGATGACCTCGGTTGCTTGAGAAGCTCCCTGTTCTATTGTGCTGCGACGAAGAAGCTGAAGCCGATGATGACGAACTCGAGGGAGAGAAGAACTGTCCGAATATCACAGACCCGCCTCTGATCGAACAGACGGGGACGTTTAGGACAGGAGTCACCCTCACGTTAGCGCTGTAAGACCTCTCCATCCCTCTGTGTCTGTACCCGCTCGTCCCGCCGTTGAAGCTGCTCGGGGAGCTCGAGCTCCGCTCGAGGCTCTGGAACACGATTTTCCCCGAGGAGTTTAGCCTCGGGCTGTCGACGGAGACTCCTCTGCTCATCGCTGAGTCATGGGGCCGTATTGGGCTTCGGCCCACTCTCTCGCGTGACGTCACAAGCCTCATCCTCGGGGGATTGTTTGCGTTTTGGCTGCGAGAGGGAGCGAAGGGGTTCCCGGTTATGTTATGGTTATGGTTAGGTCTCTCCGCGTCGAGGGAGAGTCTAGGCACGTCGTCGTGGTCGTGGCCTGAGGAGGAGGAGGAGGAGAGGGACATGCGGGAAGAGGAGATGGAGTGAGATTCGGAGTCTGAGCAGTCCTTGAGGAGAGGGAGAGAAGCATCCGACGTCGTTTTGGAGCTTCGGTGTAGAAACTGTTTTAACGATGACGTGGACGATCTACTCGGGTTCGAGTTAAACGACGTCGCCGCGGCCGTTTTGCTGTTTTGAGAGAATCGTTTCAGTCCCAACAACTCTCTCCACCTACTGGAACAGCGTGGCGCCTTGGGCGAAAACAAACCGCCGTCGCCGCCGCCGGAGATCTCAATCTCAGCTTCCGTCTTCCTCCATTTCTCTCCGGTCTCCACCTTCTCCGTCGTCTGCTGCTTCGTCTTCGTCACGAGTTTTCCCTGCGAGAAAAGCTCGTCCGCCGGGAGCATCCCAACCGGATCCTCGAGGCGAAACTCGAAATCGCCGTCCTCCGGTGGAATCTGCTTCTCCGGTGCGGCGGAAACGTCTTCGCGGCCGAAGGAGGAAGAGGAAGGAGAAGCTCGAGGGTTGAAACAACCGTAAGCGGAGAAATCCTGAGAGACAGTGACATTGTTGTTAACGCAAGCTGAAGCCATCACCGTCGCTCATGCAAGTATCGCCGTCGTCGCCGGAGAATCACAAACGGTTACAGATCTAAAGGAGAGAGAGAGAGAGAAGTCAGATAGAGAGAGGTTTTTTTGGGCTACAGTTTGGAGCGTTGCGAGTAAATAAAACGAGCCTGGTGGCGCGTGAATCTCACCGGACTCAATAAGGGTAGTTTCGGTATTTCAGCTGTTGGAGGGAGCCAGTGGCGGAACCTCTTAACGGCTAAATACACGGATTAGGATAGAGTTTAATAATGCAGCTTTTTAATTACCTTAATTGTCTATAGTTTATTTAATAATGGAAAGTAAAAGTAATAGTAGTATCTTTTTTTTCTCTTTATATGAACTGAAATTTCCAAAAAGTTTATATTATGAATTAGGTAATAAAGGTTGAAAAAAGCATGAAATCATTGATGTATAGAAGATCACGTGATATAAGGGGTGTTTTTGATTTATCTATCAATAAAAAGAAAATAATAATAACTGCGCTCAAAATACGAATCTGTATGAAATCGTTTTGACAGCTAGCAGTAGCTATTAGATGTTAGATGTTACTAATTGCCTTGGTTAAAGGAAAATGGTTTCACGTTTTGAGATCTCCCTGTGATTTGGTCTTTAATTACTGTTTTGGGGAGTTATTTGTGTTTACTTCATGTGCATGTATGTATCGATACAATGAGTGGTGGTGCAATGTGTGTGTGTCTCTCTTAATCTGGTGTTGTGTCCATTTCAAGATGGACTATAGACTAATCATGGGGTTGAATCACTGTCCTTTCTGTTTGCAGTTATAAACCCATTTGCACATGACACTCTTAACTACATGAATTTTAAAGGGAATAACATGAAGGTACATAGTTTGTCTCATCACTTTCTGAGTCACAGTTCATGTCGATTCAATGATTTCTACTTTTAGTGTAGCCAATTTGAATGCCATATTGATTTCACCTTATCAACCAGCATCGTAATGTTGTTTGTTGACTGGATTTACACCCTTGATTGAAAGCAACTTCCAGCTGTGAAACAGTGAATAGCTAATAAAATTATTCTTCCCTCTTCTTGTATATGTATCTTTAGTCTAAATCTAGAAATGATCGCAGCAGAGAGTCATTTACATCTTCGCATACATTAACTGCAAGATTGTCAAAATATCTAAGAAAAACACGCGACTTTCTCATAGTCTTTTGATAAGAATTACCTTGCTAGCTTACAGCCTACAGCTTTTTCATCTGTGACACCATTATTGTATCGTTCTAGTTGTTTAATAGTAGAATTAACTATAAGCTTGTCACACAAAAAATGGTATTGACTATTTCTTGTGAACGTAGATTTGAGAGTGAGGAAAGATAGAGTAGCTTAGAAGAAAGATGAGGGACTTTTTTAGTTGCACTGTTATTAAAAATTATGATTCAAGAAAGTTTAGGAGATGGGATTATGAAAGCCTTGGTTGACCAAGAAGAAGGCCCATTTTATCAGGTGGAGGCCCATCCAAGGGTTGGGTAGTCAAGGTATCAAGGTGTGCACTTGCTGAGAAAAATGTAGTATTTTCATTTGTAACAAAAAAAAATGATGATTGATTTGGAACTTAATACCGCAGATATATGGACCAAGAAGTAGTGGCAAGACCATGCTAGGCTGCTAGCACTTGATGCAGTTGCAACTACTACGATCAGTTGATTATCTGATATTTATATCATCAGAGTATGTTGCTGAAACATATCTTTCTGACGATGCAGAAGCTTGGAGGCAATGCAAATGCTTGTTGATGCAGAGTAAGTCTTTGATCCAGCTTCCTCTAAATCATTAGGTGTTGATGTAGAAAACTTGATAGTGCACCAGCCAGGTAATGGCGTGCGAGATGGCTTAATATAATGTTGTATTCAAGTTCTTGTGCACCTATAGATGAATATGTATACAAAACACTAGCTAGAATTCTTATAGATTCAAAGTATGTTATGAGTTTTCAACAACATTAAGAGAAGAATAACACAAAAACATTTTAGAGAAACATGGGTTACACACATATCTTATAGATTTACTGAGCCAAAGCACTTGTGTTGTACACAAGAAGAGCTCCTCCCGCGAGAATTCCGGCGAGTGTCACCGCCCAGATTGCTAATCCGGTGACTCCTCCCTTGTACACATCACCACTCGCTGACCACTCGTCCTCGTTGTAGATAGGACTGCAAAACACAATCATCATGTTGTCAACAACATATTCTATGGCTCTTATACAAAATATGAAAAGTGTTATAATCATTTCACCTGTATCCATCCACGTTAGCTCCGTACTTGTCAACGAATTTGTAAACACCATATCCCTAAGATCAAAACGGCATCAGTTAAGAAAAATAAAACTTGTAACTCTTAACGTTAATCTACATCGGTTCTTATGTATATATATATATATAACCTTGCCCTTTCTGCCGGAGGCGTCGAGGCCGTCCCTCAAGTCCATGCTGCCGTTAACTCCTACAAGCAAATCGATATAACAGAATAAGCTATAGTTTTTAATTAACAGTAGCTTGTGTACCAAGGTAAGAGTCTGGTGTGCATATTATACGGACCAAAGGGCTTGTCGGTCTTGATCTTCTTAACTCCACTCGCGACAATCTTGAAGGAAGAAGGAGCTCTTGTGAGCGTCGGCAATCCTCTTGCTGACATCTTCTCCACCGTGAAACCCGCGGGTTTCAACGTCACCGATGAAAGCATCACTGAAGCAGCCATTTCTTCTCTCTGTGCGTCTCTCGCACTAGTGCATGTGTGTGGTCATCTAATATGAGAGGAGATGCGATAAGTGATTCCTGTCAGGACACGTGGCGTTTTCTGTATGGCTATGATCTGGATATCTTCTTCACTAACGTTATCTCCAACTGGTGAAGGTGATTCGTCTATGTTGTTCATAAGTTTTGCCACGTTAAACAAATAAGAAGTAGTTTTGCCACGTTGGATTGTCACTATTTTAATTTTCAATTTAGATCCTTATACAAATTAATTTACTTTTACAACCCATACTAGTTTTTTTGTTGCAACTGTGGGTGTAGGTAGGCCTGAGACTTTTATCCGAGATCCGGATTCGATTCGGATCCGATCCGAAAATCCGGATATCCGGAGGGGCCGAATCCGGATCCGGATAGTAAAATGTTGGATCCGTCAAAGTCGGATCCGGATCCGGATATCTTGATTTTTTTAGTCCGGATATCCGGATCCGTAAGTTTTATAAATATCTATTTCAAAATAGTAATATCTATATATAAAAATTAATTTTATTTCATATATTTTCATTTTTATAATAGTATATATATATTTCATGTAAATTTTGTAATATTATACATAGAAATAATTAAAAACACTATATATATTTTTATTTTTAAATTATTTTTAATATTTTTTATATATTAATATTTTATTTATTTATTTTAAGGATCCAAATCCGGATCCGGATATCCGCCGGATATTAAAATTTTTAGAAGGATATCCGACACCCGGATATCCGAGAACCCCGGATCCGGATAAGGATAGTAAAATTATGGATCCGCCGGATAAGGATCCGGATCCGGATACCTTAAAATTGCACGGATACCCGATCCGTCCCAGGCCTAGGTGTAAGACCTAGAAGACCTAAAACCCAAATAACTTCTAGGGAGTTAATACAGACGATCAGCTCCACTCCGGAACTTAGGCCATCTTTAACCCTAACACTTCTAATGGGTTGTTGCTTAATCAAAGTTTTACTAATAAATGATTAAACACCCTTTAAGCACCACTTCTTCAACATCTTAATTAATCACCCCTCAAGTAGCACTTCTTATTTTGTTACGGTATGTTCTTGTTTTGTTAAATCCAAAAATTATTAAGCACTCCATTTAAGCACCCCGGTTAATGGTTCTTCTAATGGAGAGTTCTAGTCACACATTTTAAAAATTAGAAACTTTCGATTTGGTTTCTCGTAAACTTTAGAAATCCCCAATTAAATACTAATACAAATATATACATATATATGTATTTTTAGAACTTTATGACTAGGACCTTGATTGATAGTGCATTAGCATTAGCAGTAGCTGCAGAATTTGTATGTTTTTGCTAAATTGTTTAATATGATGATTGGTAGAGCAGTATGAATATGCTATTTAAAATTATTATAAAAATTAGTATATAATATAAAATATATTTATTTTTAATGAATATATTTCTAATATAATATATGTATATATATATATGTATATATAATATTTTAGAAATCAAAATTTTATTTTCTAGATATAAAAATAATTTTATGATATTATTAAATAAAATAAATGAATTAATTATATATTTTCCTTAATTTTATAAATTATAAATGAAAATGCTCTTCTAAAAACTTAATATGAGAACATTTGCCAGAAAGCATTAACATTTAGTAATGCTTCTCTAAATGCTTTTCTAACAATTGTTGATTGGATAATGTAGAACATAATGCTAATGCTCTACCAATCAAGAGCTAGATCGTAACCTTCAAAACGCTTAAACCATGGTTTAATTTTGTCTGACTAAGCAAAATGCAACTTAATTTCTAACTACGAATTAAAAGTTAACAAGTTTAGATTTTTGTCGCATTTTTCTTACCACCAGATTACCGCTGCTTAATTACACTTATGTTATTTTGGGCGTCATCAACTGAAATATTAATCTATGACCTTCAATTTTTTTTTTTAATAAAAAATTACATAGTATTGATCCCTAAATTTATAAAAATATATATTTTCTAAAAAACCTTACTAAATTATTTATATCCCTTGAAATCTCAATACCAGCCTTGGTTACCCCTACTAGTTTGTCTGAGATTTGCAATGTCTTTCCTTTGTTGATGCATACAACGAAGCTCATATTTGTCAAGCTTCCAACTACGTCTGGCTACCACGTTTCTAGTCGCTCGTTGCCGTTGACAAACAACACAAGTAGATGATTTGTTTGTGTATCTTTGATCATTAATAAAATCATAAATGTTTGATGCTCCTTCAACCATGGCTTCTCCATAACTGGAAACATCAACAAACTTGACCCTTGTCTGAATATTATAAGAGTCCTAACAGCAACACAAGTTCTAATCATATTTATCATATATAAATCCGCAGAAGTATATGATTGCACTCAAGGATCTGGTCAGCGTGCTTTAGTAGAGTATTCTTTAGAAGACTACGATTAGTATTCGTTTATCTTCTTCCCTGCATACTCTTCTGCTCGAGTCATTAGAATACTATCAACTAGAGTATTATTTATAAGGTATAATACAAATCAACGTCGTTTTAATTAACACTTGGTTGATCAGTCGATTTGTTAGCTACACGTCTAATCGTGAAGAGATACAAAAATACAACTTACAATCAAATATTTCATATATATTGAATCTAAAATGCGCCCACCACAACTTAAATAAAAACATTTCTTCCCGATCGAGACTGCTTCCATTGGATGTGGACCCAAAAAAGTCAATGATCTATATCAGTAGTTCTGTCAAGGAACATTGAACTCTTCTTTTAAAAATAATTATAAACTTTGCGGATAACAAATTACTTTCAAGATAAACTCATTTTAGTAAAGTATAAATAATGTTATACATAAAAAAAGATATACATACAAACAAATTGTAAAATACAGCATAAATATATTTTGTATGGCATATGGATAGAAGAATTTGGAATCTTTGTTGTATTCACATACTCCCAATAATATAAGCACACGGTACTATGGATACAGATATAACAGAACATGCTTTAACTAAATAATGCCAAATGGAACGAAGAAACGCACATGCTCTAAAACACATAACTGAACCAAATTCTTCAAATTCCACAAGAATATTTTACGGACATCATATAATGCCAATAGAATAACTAAATAAGCAATTATTGGATAAGCTGTTTTTCTATAGATCAATAGATCTAAACCGAATTAAAAAAAAAAAGTTCAGAACATTTCACTATTTTTTGCAGTTTGACTTGCAATATTACAGATAAGATTCGGTTCGGTTCGGTTCGGTTAGATTCATGATTTTGGTATTCAACATTTTACAGGATCAAACCGGAGTCAACGTAGCTGTACTGTATAAACAGTAGGAGCAACCGCAGGAGATTACACACTCTTGGAAGTAAAGTGGGACCCACAAGATTATACACTACTTCAGTAGCAGTAAGTATGTTCATTTAACACTAACTAAAGGCTAATCAATACGCCAACGACTAGTTATAATAATTAACGACTTTAACCTCTCCGCCTTCATCTCTCTCGCTCTCTATACACTAAACTTTGTCGTCATCATCTCTCTCTCTCGGAACCTTTTGAAACTTTTAAAGTTTTGTTTTTTCGCTTTTTTATTTTCTTTCACGAGCTCTTTTAGCGTTTCTGGAAGCTTTAATCTTACCAGTGCTACCCCCCCCTCCCAATCTAACTTTAGCTAAAGCTTCTTACTTTTGTTTATCTCTCTCCCGTGAAAGCTCTTGTCGGCGGTGGTGATTCTCCGACGAAGCTACTTACTCACCGGAAAATTACTATTCTTGGCGGATCCGATTTCTTAAAAGTGGGACCTTGATGGGTAATTTAGGGAATGTCTTTGAATGAAGCAAAGACTTGTTGGTCTTGCTCTAAAAGAGGAAAGGGAAAGATTCCATTTTTAGTTTTGTCTTTGCCTTTGGAGGGGGGAAACTTGCATGTGAAGGGATCTGGCGTTGAACGAATAAGCCTGAGACCGTACTGTGTGTATCTTCTCTGTCAAGCCCATGTCGGAGAAGCTAGTTGAGTGAGTCCCTTTGGTTCTGTTCTCACAGCAATCAATCCTAAAGTTAATGTCTCTGTGAGCTTAGGGATTAAAGTGGTTGGCTTTGAGAGATGGAGGATATTGGGTTGGTCAAACAAGGTTGGAAATGGATGCAGTCTCAGAAACATATGTGCTCGAACGCTTGTTCTGCGGCCCGGCGTTTTGTGGAGAAGATAGGGGAGCTTGTGTGTAAGAGATATAGAAAGTATATATTAGACTTCCTAGGATTATGCACTAACGTCTCTCTCTTTAGTGCTGTATATTACCTTCCTTATTTGATCATGTACTCTCATATATATGTACACATTACGTGATAATAATATTTAAGCATTCCATAACCTAATATGGTATCAGAGCTATAGGCTCCAATTTTTTTTTTTCCGCCGTCTTCTCTTCTCCTCTCTTTATCTCTTCATTCTGATCCTCTCCTATCATGTCTGAGTCAACTGCTGAGCGTACCTCTGTGTTCAATACACAAGATCCTCAGAGCACTCTGCTCTCCGTTAACATGTCTAGCGTCACCAAGCTCACCACTGTGAACTATGTGATGTGGAGTCGCCAGGTCCGAGCTCTGCTAGAAGGACACGAGCTCCAACACTTCATTGAAGACACCAACACTGCCCCTCCGGCCACAATCATGCTCAACGGTGTCTCATCTCCAAATCCGGCTCATGCTCCATGGCGCCGTCAAGATCGTCTCCTTTACAGCTCCATCATCGGCTCTATCTCTCTGGCTGTTCAGTCCGTGGTGTCTAGTGCTAACACAACCAAAGAAGTTTGGGACACGCTCACCACAACCTTTGGAAACGCCTCTCGTGGCCATATCAGACAACTCAAACTTCAGATCGAGCGCTGTGTTAAGGGCACCAAGACAATCAGCGAGTATCTACGCCTCATCAAATCCAAAGCCGATGATTTGGCCCTCTTGGGTAAACCTATGGATCATGAAGATCTCGTTGAAAGGATCCTTGCTGGCCTCAGTGATGACTACAAACCGGAAGTCGACGCAATTCATGGCCGCGATACAGCTATCTCCTACGCGGAACTTCATGAGCGGTTACTTAATAGAGAAGCCATCATCATGTCTAGTGAATCGGCTCCAGTCACACCGATTGTTGCCCACGCTACTGATACTCGCTACTCTCAGAACAACAACCAACAATGGAGGCGCAACAACAATAACAACAATCAGGCTCGCAACAATCCGAACACCAACCAACCTCGCTTCACGAAGCCCTATCTAGGCAGGTGCCAAGCATGTGGGCAACAAGGTCACAGTGCAAAGTACTGTCCTCAGTTTCATATCGTCCGTGGTCCTGCACCAAATCAACAGGCGCACACTCCACAGAGGAATAACGGTCCATGGAACAATGTTTCACCATTTCAGCAATGGCCACCGACGGCTAATCCTGCCATGATGTCTGACTCCTCCACATGGTTACTTGACTCCGGGGCGTCTCACCATATGACCTCTGACTTAGCAAACCTATCGCTCCACAATCCATACAGTGGTGGTGATGGTGTGTTACTTGGAGATGGTTCAGGCCTCAACATCTCTCACTCTGGTTCCCTCTCACTTCCCTCATATACTCGACCTTTCTTTTTAAATAAAGTTTTATGTGTTCCTGCTCTTGAAAAAAATTTAATCTCTGTTTTTCAATTGTGTACTGCTAATAGTGTTTCTGTTACTTTTACCCCAACGTTCTTTCAGGTGAGGGACTTGGACACAGGGACACTACGTCTCGAAGGGAAACCTAGAGATGGAACGTACCATTGGCCACACTCAAACTCATCGAAACCTTCTCTTGCATTTGCTTCTGCCGTGAAGACAACCTTGTCGGATTGGCATTCCCGTTTGGGACATCCAGCTTTTTCAATTCTTCAAAAAGTAGTTTCTCAATTTCAGTTACCTCTTGTTTCAAACGCTTTAATGGCTCAGCCATGCAATGCTTGTTCGATTAATAAAATGCATAAGTTACCTTTTCAAAACTCTACTCTTCGTTCTTCTCAACCTCTAGATGTAGTGTTTTCAGATGTTTGGACATCTCCTATAATTTCAGTTGATGGTTTCAAATATTACGTTATTTTTGTAGATCACTACACTAGATACACATGGTTGTATCCTTTAAAGCTTAAATCGCAAGTCTTTGATGTTTTCACTCGGTTTAAAGCATTGGTTGAAAATCGATTTCAAACCAAGCTAAGAACCTTATACACTGACAATGGGGGTGAATATATTGGACTGCGAGATTTTTTGGCAAAACATGGCATTTCTCATATGACAAGCCCGCCGCATACACCAGAACATAATGGCATCGCAGAACGTCGTCATCGACATATTGTTGAAACAGGACTTTCCCTCCTGTCTCATGCATCGATGCCACGGTCCTATTGGACATTTGCGTTTGCAGCGGCTGTTTACTTGATTAACAGAATGCCTTCCTCGGCTTTAGAGTTTAAAAATCCTTTTCAAACTCTTCATGGACATAGTCCAAATTTTCAAAAGCTGAGAGTATTTGGATGTTTATGTTTTCCTTGGCTCCGACCTTACACATCTCATAAGTTGGATGCCAAATCAACACCTTGTGTCTTTTTAGGCTACTCTATTACACAAAGTGCATATTTTTGTTTAGATAGAGCAACGTCTCGGATTTACACGTCCAGACATGTAGTCTTCCATGAACATGTTTTTCCTTTTTCTCTACCTGTGCATCTTGAGTCTGATGATACTGATGATATGGATACTCCAACTTACCCTCCTGTCAAGCTTGTGTCTATACATACTAATCCTGCAGGTTCTGTTCCTCCACCACAAGAAGGACATACGCATCCCACACAGGCTCCTCCAGAACCGTCTTCGACACTGCCTGACATGACAAACCCCATGTCTACTACCACTACGCCACAGACAACAACTTCAGCGGATCCTGCTCCACCAAACCCACAGCAACCTCCGCAAGATCGTCCTCTTCCTCCGACCAGACAGAGCACTCGTCCTCGCAAACCGGTCCAAAAGCTGAATCTTCACACCAAAGTGGTTCAAACAACGGAAACACCACCTACAACAGTTGCTCAAGCTCTAAAGAGTCCCCACTGGCGGAAAGCCATGACTGATGAATACGATGCTCAAATTGGTAATCATACTTGGGATCTTGAGAACTTGACTGATGATTCTCGTTTTAATGTTGTAGGTTGCAAATGGATATTCACAATCAAGAGAAATCCGGATGGGACTATTGCTAGATACAAAGCTCGACTAGTCGCCAAAGGCTTCACACAAAAGCCGGGAATTGACTACCATGACACCTTCAGTCCCGTAGTTAAACCAGCCACCATCCGGACAGTATTAGGCACTGCGGTTTCCTCAAACTGGCCCATCCGCCAACTTGATGTCAACAATGCTTTCTTACAAGGCACACTCAAAGATGAAGTATATATGGCACAACCACCAGGGTTCATCAACAAAGACAACCCCAATGCAGTCTGCAGACTTCGCAAAGCCATTTATGGGCTCAAACAAGCTCCCCGAGCTTGGTATAATGAGCTCAAGCAGTTTCTTCTACAGGCGGGATTCTTTAATTCCGTGGCTGATGCTTCATTATTCATATACAGAAAACAGGGAGTTCTTCTTTATATGCTTGTTTATGTGGATGATTTAATAGTAACTGGCAACAGTCAATCACATTTGTCCCAGTTTATCTCCTCCCTATCTCAACGTTTTTCTCTTAAAGACTTGGATGATCTATCTTTTTTTCTTGGTATAGAAGTAACGAGATCCTCTACAGGCATGCTACTAACTCAAACTCGCTATATTGCAGATTTACTTCATAGGACAAAGATGGAGAGTTGCAAACCTACTGCTACGCCAATGTGCTCCACTACACCTATTACTCTGTTTTCTGGAATTCCTCTAGCCGATCCTACTGAGTACCGAGCAGTTGTTGGCAGTCTCCAATATCTCTCTCTCACCAGACCGGACATTTCTTTTCCAGTCAACAAGATGTCTCAATACATGCACAAACCGACCGATGAACACTGGAATGCAGTCAAAAGAATCCTCAGATATCTTGCTGGTACTATGACCAAAGGCATCCGCCTTCATGCCAACAACACTCCATCTCTTCATGCATTTACAGACGCTGATTGGGCTGGAAACAAGGATGATTATACCTCCACTGGTGCGTACATTGTCTACCTTGGCCGTAACCCTATCGCATGGTCCTCCAAGAAACAGAGTGGCGTGTCACGCTCCTCGACAGAAGCCGAATACAGGTCTCTCGCTTCTACTACTGCAGAAGTGTGCTGGGTAGCTTCACTCCTCACTGAGCTTGGGATCAAATCTCCTACCCTACCAGTCATTTACTGTGATAATATTGGTGCCACCTACTTAGCCGCAAACCCCGTATTTCACTCCCGCATGAAGCACTTGGCATTAGATTATCATTTTGTTCGACAATACATACAAGCAGGTCAACTTCGAGTCTCCCATGTCTCCAGCCATGATCAACTTGCCGATCTTCTTACAAAGCCTCTTCCTCGACCTGCATTTGAAAGACTGATGCTCAAGATCGGACTCTCTCCCGACCGTCCGTCTTGTGGGGGTGTGTAAGAGATATAGAAAGTATATATTAGACTTCCTAGGATTATGCACTAACGTCTCTCTCTTTAGTGCTGTATATTACCTTCCTTATTTGATCATGTACTCTCATATATATGTACACATTACGTGATAATAATATTTAAGCATTCCATAACCTAATATTGTGGAGCGTCACTGGCCATTGGTGTGCAGTGGGTGTGGGAAGCTGTTAGGGATGCTTCGTCTGGGGATTCTTTACTGGAAAGATTGTATCTTGAGGGGTTTCCGATGCAGTGCTAAGTTGGGCTCAGCTGCTTTGCTTCTGATCATGTGGAGTTGCTTCCTTAGCTTGACTTCCTTGTCTTGCTTGCTCTATGTTCTCCTCAGTATGGTATTGTCTTTACACTCTTAACTCCTTTCTTTTTTTAGATTTTAGATCTTTGAATAGGATTGTCACGTTTACTAACAAAACTGATTCTGAAGTTTTTTTTGATACTACACTACATTGTAGATTTGGTTGTGTTTGATATATTGTATTGAATTGAATATTATGCAGGGAGCAGCTGCAGCTGTTGTTGTGAACTTGGGTTGCACTCCTGGGCTCTTTATTGTAGGACTGTTTGGTATTTTGATATTATGGATGTATGCAAACTTTTGGATCACCGGAACATTGTTCATAGTTGGAGGCAAGTTTTCGATTTTTCATGCTCTTTTACTGTTATACAACACAACCACAATTAGTGTTCTAAAAATCGGTCTGAATGAAACTCGGCATAGAAACGGTCTAATCACCGCCTAGCGATTTTTTGAACATTGACCAATTTAGGAGAAGATTAGTTTGTTGGGGTAGCTTTTCAGGTTATTGGTCAATGAGTCTTATAGTATTCATGATCTATACTATTTTACATGATGTTAATTTCTCTAGTTTTTTTTATATTTCAGGCTATTTATTCTCCTTAAACCATGCCCGTCTGGTGGTTCTAATGGCTGCTGGATATGCGATGTACTGTGTCAAAGTCAGACTCGGATGGCTTGGAGTTCTGCTCTCAATGAATCTTGCCTTCTTGTCCAACGATGTATTAAACTGTCTTCTTCAATGGTGTGACAATCTAAGCGAAAAGCCACAACCTGAGGAGCCAAAGAAGTCTGAAGAAACGATTATAGAAGAAGACTATCCAGGGGAATTTGAGTATCCTTCAGTTCCTGTCGAAGAAGAAGAAGAAGAGACAGAGAAAAAGGTTCACGAGAATAAGTCATCAGCTGAACCAACTGCTCCTACTACAACTGTTGTTAACACCGTGAAGGAGATTACTAGTGTTAAGATGGTCAAAGTGGATACAAGTTCGTCAGCTGATGAAATGAAGAGGATACTGAAGAGCGTGAATCATTATGAAGCGTTGGGGTTTTCAAGGCATAAGAAGATTGATGACGCTGTGCTTAAGAAAGAGTATAGAAAGAAGGTTTGGTTCTTTGTTTCCAATTCTTTAATGCAGTTTATGTGAAGGTTAATGAGAGAGTATGTTGGTTTGTTTCTAGGCAATGTTGGTTCATCCTGATAAAAATATGGGAAGTCCTTTGGCTAGTGAATCATTCAAGAAGCTTCAATGTGCTTACGAGGTAGGAATGTTGATGTTTATGTTCTTGGTGACATGTAAAGGCTTGAACTTGTTTTTGTTTTGTTTCCTCAGGTTCTTTCTGATATTGTAAAGAAGAGAGATTACGATGAGCAATTAAGAAAAGAAGAGTCTAGGACCAGGAGTGTTTGTCAGACATCTCATGCTTCTTCACATCAGGTTTAGTTACTTTCCTTTAAGCTTCTCTGTAGTATCTTTTTTTGGTGTGTGTTTGTCAGACTTTTCTTTTTTTTTCATTTGCAGAGTGGTGCTGGTTATAGAGCAGAAGAGTCGAGACGGATACATTGTACAAAATGTGGCAATTCACACATATGGGTATGCACCAGTAGGACTAAAGCAAAGGCAAGATGGTGCAAGGTGATTTAAATCAAAACCATTCTTTTGTTATTTAAATGCTCTTTTTTCAGATAATTTAATCTGTTAAACAAAAATGTAGGATTGTGGTCAATATCATCAAGCCAAAGATGGAGATGGGTGGGTTGAACTCAAAGGGACATTACCCTTTGAGAGAGCACATAAGGTTAGTAGCTTTGTTGCTTGTAATGATGGAAGATCTTGTTTTGGTTTAGCTTAACCACTTTGTTTTTTTTCATGTCCTTGAAGATTGAGATACCACGCGCTTTTGTTTGTGCGGAGAGCAAGATCTTTGACGTCTCAGAGTGGGCCATATGTCAGGTCTGTTTCTCTCTTATCTCTATGCGAAAGATGATTGAGATTTTACATGAACATGTTTTTGATTTTTGACTTTGATGAATAAACAGGGAATGGCGTGTAGACCAAACACGCATAGGCCAAGCTTTCATGTGAACATGGTTGGGTTAGAGAAGACAACGCAGAGGTCAAACTCGAGTAGGTTCCCATGGGATCTAGACGTGGAGATGATGGATGAGGACGAAGAGGAGTTTGAGCTGTGGCTTCAACAAGCTCTTGCTTCTGGTCTGTTTTGCGAGACCTCAAAACGCAGGAAAAGCTGGAGCCCTTTCAAGTTGAGCCAGATGAAAAGCAAGAAACAGTGGCGAAGGACATCCACTTGATGTATAAGTTTATTGCCACAGGGTACAGGAGACAGGATTCACAGCAAAGTGAATGCAAAGATCTGAGTAGTAGCAACTAGCAAGCATACTCTCTTTGGGGGATCTTTCTCTGTAAATAGAAGCTGTTGGAGGATTCTTGTTCACTTGTTTTCTTTTTAGTCTTGTCTACTTTGAGCAAAAAAAAGAAGCTGTTTATTTTTACGTGAATTTGAAACTCCACATAACCGAGTATGCGGTATTATTGCATAATTAATGTGTTTGCTTCATGTTCAACCCCGCAAATTGTCTAGAAGTGGAAAAACAAGAAGCAAAGATCTGTCTTTTTAGATTAAGAAGTCATTTCTCGTCTTCTTCTTCATCAGTTAATATATGCAAAGAAACAATAACTTCGAGAAGAACTCGCAAGACCGGTTTAGGTCGTTGCAAGACCGGTTCGATTCCAAAATTATTACCGTTAGGAGAGAACCGCACGCACGCACGCACGCGTTTGTGGCGATCGAAACCGACTCAAAACTTGAGAGAAATATAGCCGTTGTAGCTTCTCTATAAATATGCAACACACCAAGACACATAAACACTTTAATCAGACAACAAAACCGAACTCAAAACACACTATAATCAGACAACAAAACCAAACCATTATTTCCTCTCCTCCTTTCTTCTTCTCCAATTATATCGATGTCTGATCAACAACGCCTATTAAAAAAAAAACACCGAAGAAGAAGAATACAAATCTCCAACCTTTCTTACACTAAAGCTCTCTCTGTAAATCTTTCAATCTCATTTCTGTGCAATGGAGAAACCACCGCCCAGAGACCAAACCGGTTTCGAAATCGATCAAAGCCGGTTCTCCAATTCCCCGTCGGGAGAATCGCTCGAGTACCTCTCGCTGCTGAAGAAGTTAAGTCTCTCGATTCAGATCTGATTTTTTTGTTTAGCGAAATTCATTTGTCTGATTTCTAAGATCTGTGGTTCAGCTGTTAGAGCTTGTTGCCAGAGACAACAAGAAGTCGGCGATCATACCCCCAGGCTTCTTCTTCTTTTGCCGAAGGAACGATGATGCTTTTACCAAATTTCTCTTTTTTTTTTCAAACTTATATGTATGTATGTATGTGTGTATGTATGTGTGTGTATGAGAGATAGAGAGAGGGGGGGGGGAGGGAGAGAGAGAGCGGGAAAGAGAGAGAGGGGGAGGGGGAGGGGGAGGAGGGGGAGGGAGAGGAGAGAGAGGGGGAGGGAGGAGAGAGGAAGAGGAGAGGGGAGAGAGAGAGGAGAGAGAAGGGAGACCAGGAGAGAGAGGGACCGAGAGGAGAGAGAGAGAAAGAGCGGGAGATGCGCACGGTGAGAGAGAGAGAGGAGAGAGGTGGAATAGCGCGGAGGAGAGAGAGAGAGAGAGGGAGAGGAGGGATGAGCGGAGAGAAGAAGGAGGAGAGAGAGAGGGACGAGAGGGGAGAGAGGAGAGAGAGGTGGGAGAGGGAGAGGAGATGAGAGAGGAGGGGGGAGAGAGAGAGCGGAGGGCAAACGGGGGGAGCGGGGGAGAGAGAGAGCGGTGGCCACGGGAGAGGCGGGGAGTAGGAGGGAGAGCGGGCCTGGCCCGGGGAGAGCGGCCCGCCCGGGAGAGAGAGGGCGGGAGAGGAGAGGAGGGTTTGGGAGAGAGGGACGAGGAGACGAGGGAAGAGGAGAGAGAGAGGAGAGAGAGGGAGGGGATGAGAGAGAGAGAGAGGGGGAGAGAGATGGAGGAAGAGGAGAGAGGTGGGCGAGATAGAGAGGGGGAAGAGAGAGACGGAGAGGGAAGAGGAAGGAGAGAGGGGGCAGGAGAGAGAGGGAGAGAGCGAGGGGAGAGAGAAGGAGGAAGAGGGGGAGAGAGAGGGGGGGGGGGAGGGGGAAGGGGGGAGGGGAGAGGAGGAAGGGGGGGAGGCGAGAGAGGAGAGGAGAGAGAGGAAGCGGGGAGGGAGAGAGAGAAGCGGAGAGAGGGAGAGACGGAGGGAGAGGGAGAGGAAGGGGAGGGGGAGAGAGAGGAGGAGTGGGAGAGAGAGAGGAGGGAGAGAAGGAGGGGAGGAGACGGGAGAGAAGGGGGAAGGGGAGGGGAGGAGAGAGGAGGATAGGGGGGAGGGAGGAGAGAGAGAGGGGGGGGAGAGAGAGAGGAGGGAGAGAGAGAGAGCGGGAGAGGGAGAGAAGAGAGGAGAGAGAGAGGAGAGGAGAGGGGGCGAGAGAGGGGGGGGGGGGAGAGAGAGGGGGGGGGGGGGGGGAGAGCGGGTGGGCGGGGGGACGAGGGGAGAGTGAAGGGGTGATGAGAGCGGGAGAGGGGGGAGAGAGAGCTGAGAGAAGGGGGAGGGAGGTAGAGAGAGGGGGGAAGGGGATGAGAGAGAGAGCGTGGGTTGAGAGAGCGGAAGAGGGGGGGAGAGATGAGGCGGGCGGAGAGAGAGAGAGGGTGAGGAGAAAGAGAGAGATGGGGCGGGGCGAGAGAGAGGGCTGGGAGAGAGCGGGCGGGGCGAGAGAGCATGCGATCGGGAGAGAGAGAGAGCATGAGAGAGAGGGGGAGTGATACGGATACACCCTAAATTAGAGATATGAACTCGCCAAAAAACGCCAAAAAAGTGAGAACTGATGGATTGAATGGTGCGCACAAAGTCCAACAAAAGAAGGGTTTCTAAAATTTATAGTGTTGTTTTAAAATTTCTAACCATATTTTACATTTGTATTAATGTATGCTAAACTCTCTTTCATGGTACATGGACATCGTTCAATTTTTTTTATAAATTAATTTAGTAAAAATTTCATATACTCCCTAAATTAGTGGACTAACCATTATAAAATCGTTATTCTCTAGAGAAATGAAGACAACAAAGCTTCCAAATCTCTTTGACCATCATCATATATCAGTACAAGAGGCTATGCATTAAAGAAATATTGTTGTATTTTTTGAATTTCTCTCAAAATCTATCTGTTAACAACCCCTACGGAAATATTGAGTTTTACGTTAAACGCTCTATATACTGAAACTTATACTTTTTATTGTTGTTCTAAATTTTCTAACGACATTCTAAATTTGTATTAATGTTTGTTAAACTCTCTTTTATGGTGTATCAGAATCGTTCTAATTTTTTTTATCAATTAATTAGTAAAACTTCGTAATATTATCTAAATCAGCGGAATAACCACTACAAAATTGCTATTTTCTTGAAAAACGGACACAACAAAGGCTCTAAACCTCTTTCAAAAGCATCATATATTAGTGTAGAATGCAACTATGCACCCCCACAAAATATTGAATTTTGGTAAATGATTTATATACTGAACCCTATAATCCTTAGTGTTGTTTTAAAATTTCTAACCACATTCTACATTTGTATTAATCTATGTTAAACTATCTTTCATGGTACATGAGTATCGTTTAATTCTTTTAAAAATTAATTTAGTAAAATTTCATATACTCCCTAAATTAGTGGACTAACCATTAGAAAATCACTATTCTCTAGAGAAATGAAGACAACAAAGGTTCAAAACATCTTTGACCATCATCATATATTAGTACACGAGGAAAATATGCATTAAAAGCAATATTGTTATGTTTTTGAATTTTTCTCAAAATCTAGATGTTAACCCCTACGAAAATATTGAGTTTTACGTTAATAGCTCTATACACTGAAACTTATACTTTTTATTGTTGTTCTAAATTTTCTAACGACATTTTAAATTTGTATTAATGCATGTTAAACTCTCTTTTATAGGATATGAGAATCATTCTTATTTTTTATCAATTAATTAGTAAAACTTATATAATACTATCTAAATCAGTGGAATAACCACTACAAATCGCTATTTTCTTGAAAAACGGACACAACAAAGGCTCTAAACCTCTTTCAACATCATCATATACTAGTGTAGGATGCAACTATGCATTAAAACAATATTGTCATATTTTTTGAAATTTTCCAAAATCTATGCGTTAACCACTACAAAATATTGAATTTTGGTAAATGCTTTATATACTTAACCCTATAATCTTTAGTGTTGTTTTAAAATTTCTAACCACATTCTACATTTGTATTAATCTATGGTAAACTCTCTTTCATGGTACATGAGCAACGTTCAATTTTTTTTAAAATAATTTAGTAAAATTTCATATACTCCCTAAATTAGTGGACTAACCGTTATAAAATCGCTATCATCTAGAGAAATAAAGACAACAAAGGTTTCAAACCTCTTTGACCATCACCATATATTAGTACATGATGCAACTATGCATTAAAGCAATATTTTTATATTTCTTGAATTTTTGAATTTTTCTCAAAATCAATCTATTAACCCCTACGAAAATATTGAGTTTTATGTTAAACGCTCTATATACTGAAACCTAAACATTTTAGTGTTGTTTAAAAATTTCTAACCACATTATACATTTGTATTAATGTATGTTAGACTATCTTTCATGGTATATGGGAATCATTATTTTTTTTTTATCAATTAATTTAGTAAAACTTCATAATACTCCCTAAATCTGTGGAATAACCACTATAAAGTCGCTATTTTCTTGAAAAACGCGCACAACAAGGCTCTAAATCTCTTTAAACATCATCATATGTTAGTCCAGGATGCAACTATGCATTAAAACAATATTGTCATATTTTTTTTGAAATTTTCTCAAAACATAAGTGTTAAACACTACAAAAATATTGAATTTTAGTAAATGATTTATATACTGAAGCCTATAATCTTTAGTGTTGTTTTAAAATTTCTAATCACATTATACATTTGTATTAATGTATGTTAAACTCTTTTTCATGGTACTTGAGAATCGTCCAATTTTCTTTATAAATTAATTTAGCAAAACTTTATATACTCTTTAAATTAGTGGACCTTTATAAAATCGCTATTCTCTAGAGAAATGGAGACAACAAAGGTTTCAAACCTCTTTGACCATCATCATATATTATTACATGAGGCAACTATGCATTAAATTAATATTGATATATTCTCTGAATTTTTCTCAAAACTCCCTACGAAAATACTGAGTTTTACGTTAAACGCTCTATACACTGAAACTTATACTTTTATTGTTGTTCTAATTTTCTAACGACATTCTAAATTTGTATTAATGTATGCTAAACTCTCTTTTGTGGTATGTGAGAATCGTTCTAATTTTTTTATCAATTAATTAGTAAAACTTCACAATAATATCTAAATTAGTGGAATAATCACTACAAAATCGCTATTTTCTTGAAAAAAAGACACAATAAAAGCTCTAAACCTCTTTCGACATCATCATATATTAGTGTAAGATAAAACTATGCATTAAAACAATATTTTTATATTTATTGAAATTTTCTCAAAATCGTTGTGTTAACCAATACAAAAATATTGAATTTTGGTAAATGCTTTATATAATGAACCCTATAATCTTTAGTGTTGTTATAAAATTTCTAACCACATTCTAGATTTGTATTAATGTATGCTAAACTCTCTTTCATGGTACATGAGCATCGTTCATTTTTCTTTTAAAATTAGTTTTGTAAAATTTCATACTCCCTAAATTATTAGACTAACCATTATAAAATCGCTATTATCTAGAGAAATGGAGACATCAAAGGTTCCAAACCATTTTGACCATCACCATATATTATTACAGGAGGCAACTATGCATTAAAGAAATATTGTTATATTTTTTTTATTTTTTCTCAAAATCTATGTGTTAAAAACACCTACGAAAATATTGAGTTTTACGATAAACACTCTATATACTGAAGCCTAAACATTTTAGTGATGTTTTAAATTTTCTAACCACACTCTACATTTGTATTAATGTATGTTAAACTCTCTTTCATGGTATATGAGAACCGTTATAATTTTTAATCAATGAATTTAGTAAAACTTCATAATACTCCTTAAATCGGTGAAATAACCACTATAAAATTGCTATTTTCTTGAAAAACGGAGACAACAAAGACTCTAAACCTCTTTTAACATCATCATATGTTAGTGGAGGATGCAACTATGCATTAAAACAATATTGTCATATTTTTTGAGATTTTCTCAAAATCTATGTGTTAACCCCTACAAAGATATTAAATTTTGATAATTGCTATATATACTGAAGCCTATAATCTTTAGTGTTGTTTTAAAATTTCTAACCGCGTTCTACATTTGTATTAATATAGGCTAAACTATCTATCATGGTACATGAGCATCGTTAATTTTGTTTTTAAATTAATTTAGTAAAATTTCATATACTTCCTAAATTAGTGGACTAACCATTATAAAATCGCTATTCACTTGATAAATGAAGACAACAAAAGTTCCAAACCTCTTTAACCATCACCATATATTAGCGCATGAGGCAATTATGCATTAAAGCAATATTTTTATATTATTTGAAGATTTGAAACGTTCTCAAAATATATGTGTTAACCCCTACGAAAATATTGAGTTTTATGTTAAACATTCTATATACTGAAGTCTAAACATTTTAGTGTTGTTTTTAAAATTCTAACCACATTCTATATTTGTATTAATGTATGTTAAACTCTCTTTCATGGTATATGGAAATTGTTATAATTTTTAATCAATTAATTTAGTAAAACTTCATAATACTCCTTAAATCGGTGAAATAATCACTATAAAATCGCTATTTTCTTGAATAACGAAGACAACAAAGGCTCCAAACCTCTTTCAATACCATCATATATTAGTGCAAGATGCAACTATGCATTAAAATAATATTGTCATATTTTTTGAAATTTTCTCAAAATCTATGTGTTAACAACCCCTACAAAAAATATTGAATTTTGATAATTGCTTTATATACTGAAGCATATAATCTTTAGTGTTGTTTTAAAATTTCTAACCATATTCTACATTTGTATTAATGTATGTTAAACTCTCTTTCATGGTACATGAGAATCAGTATAATTTTGTATCAATTAATTTAGTAAAACTTCATAATACTCCATAAATCGATGGAATAACAACAATAAACTTGCTATTTTCTTGAAAACGGAGACAACAAAGGCTCCAAGCCTCTTTCAACATCATCATATATTAGTGCATGATGCAACTATGCATTAAAACAATATTGTCATATTTTTTGAGATTTTCTCAAAATCTATGTGTTAACCCCTACAAAAATATTAAATTTTTGGTAAATGCTTTATATACTGAAGCCTATAATCTTTAGTGTTGTTTTAAAATTCTAACCACATTCTACATTTGTATTAATGTATGCTAAACTCTCTTTTATAGTGTATGAGCATCGTTCAATTTTTTTTATAAGTTAATTTAGTAAAACTTTATACACTCCCTAAATTAGTGGACTAACTATTATAAAATCGTTATTCTCTAGAGAAATGTATACAACAAAGGTTCCAAACCTCTTTGACCATCATCATATATTAGTACAGGAGGCAACTATGCATTAAACCAATATTGTTATATTTTTTGAATTTTTCTCAAAATCTATGTGTTAACCCTTACGAAAATATTGAGTTTTACATTTAACGCTCTATATACTGAAGCCTAAACATTTTAGTGTTGTTTAAAATTTCACCACATTCTCTATTTGTATTAATGTATGTTAAACACTCTTTAATGGTATATGAAAATTTTTATAATCTTTTATCAATTAATTTAGTAAAACTTCATAATACTCCCTAAATCGGTGGAATAACCACTATAGAATCGCTATTTTCTTGAATAACGGAGACAACAAAGGCTCCAAATCTCTTTCAACATCAACATATATTAGTGCAAGATGCAACTATGCATTAAAACAATATTGTCATATTTTTTGAAATTTTCTCAAAATCTATGTGTTAACCCCTACAAAAAATATTGAATTTTGATAATTGCTTTATATACTGAAGCATATAATCTTTAGTGTTGTTTTAAAATTTCTAACCACATTCTACATTTGTATTAATGTATGTTAAACTCTCTTTCATGGTATATGGGAATCAGTATAATTTTGTATCAATTAATTTAGTAAAACTTCATAATACTCCATAAATCGATGGAATAACCACTATAAAGTTGCTATTTTCTTGAAAACGGAGACAAGAAAGGCTCCAAACCTCTTTCAACATCATCATATATTAGTGCATGATGCAACTATGCATTAAAACAATATTGTCATATTTTTTGAGATTTTCTCAAAATCTATGTGTTAACCCCTATATTAAATTTTGGTAAATGCTTTATATACTGAAGCCTATAATCTTTAGTGTTGTTTTAAAATTTCTAACCACATTCTACATTTGTATTAATGTATGCTAAACTCTCTTTTATAGTGTATGAGCATCGTTCAATTTTTTTTGTAAGTTAATTTAGTAAAACTTTATAAACTCCCTAAATTAGTGGACTAACTATTATAAAATCGTTATTCTCTAGAGAAATGTGTACAACAAAGGTTCCAAACCTCTTTGACCATCATCATATATTAGTACAGGAGTCAACTATGCATTAAACAATTATTGTTATATTTTTTAAATTTTTCTCAAAATCTATGTGTTAACCCCTACGAAAATATTGAGTTTTACATTTAACGCTCTATATACTGAAGCCTAAACATTTTAGTGTTGTTTAAAATTTCACCACATTCTCTATTTGTATTAATGTATGTTAAACACTCTTTCATGGTATATGAAAATTTTTATAATCTTTTATCAATTAATTTAGTAAAACTTCATAATACTCCCTAAATCGGTGGAATAACCACTATAGAATCGCTATTTTCTTGAATAACGGAGACAACAAAGGCTCCAAATCTCTTTCAACATCATAATTTGTTAGTGCATGATACAACTATGCATTAAAACAACATTGTCATATTTTTTGAAATTTTCTCAAAATCTATGTGTTAACCCCTACAAAAAATATTGAATTTTGATAATTGCTTTATATACTGAAGCCTATAATCTTTAGTGTTGTTTTAAAATTTCTAACCACATTCTACATTTGTATTAATGTATGCTAAACTCTCTTTTATAGTGTATGATCATAGTTCAAATTTTTTATAAGTTAATTTAGTAAAACTTCATAAACTCCCTAAATTAGTGGACTAACTATTATAAAATCGTTATTCTCTAGAGAATTGTATACAACAAAGGTTCCAAACCTCTTTGACCATCATCACATATTAGTACAGGAGGCAACTATGCATTAAAGCAATATTGTTATATTTTTTGAATTTTTCTCAAAATCAATGTGTCCCTACGAAAATATTGAGTTTTACATTTAACGCTCTATATATTGAAGCCTAAACATTTTAGTGTTGTTTAATATTTCACCACATTATCTATTTGTATTAATGTATGTTAAACACTCTTTCAAGGTATATGAGAATTGTTATAATCTTTTATCAATTAATTTAGTAAATTCGTAATACTTCCTAAATCGATTGAATAACCACTATAAAATTGCTATTTTCTTGAAAAACAGAGACAACAAAGGCTCCAAACCTCTTTCAACATCATAATTTGTTAGTGCATGATACAACTATGCTTTATATACTGAAGCCTATAATCTTTAGTGTTGTTTTAAAATTTCTAACCACATTATACATTTTTATTAATGTATGCTAAACTCTCTTTTATAGTGTATGAGCATCGTTCAATTTTTTTTTATAAGTTAATTTAGTAAAACTTTATACACTCCCTAAATTAGTGGACTAACTATTATAAAATCGTTATTCTCTAGAGAAATGTATACAACAAAGGTTCCAAACCTCTTTGACCATCATTATATATTAGTACAGGAGGCAACTATGCATTAAAGCAATATTGTTATATTTTTTGAATTTTTCTCAAAATCAATGTGTGAACCCCCTACAAAAAATATTGAATTTTGATAATTGCTTTATATACTGAAGCATATAATCTTTAGTGTTGTTTTAAAATTTATAACCACATTCTACATTTGTATTAATGTATGTTAAACTCTCTTTCAAGGTATATGAGAATCAGTATAATTTTGTATCAATTAATTTAGTAAAACTTCATAATACTCCATAAATCGATGGAATAACCACTATAAAGTTGTTATTTTCTTGAAAAGGGAGACAACGAAGGCTCCAAACCTCTTTCAACATCATCATATATTAGTGCATGATGCAACTATGCATTAAAACAATATTGTTATATTTTTTGAGATTTTCTCAAAATCTATGTGTTAACCCCTACAAAAATATTAAATTTTGGTAAATGCTTTATATACTGAAGCCTATAATCTTTAGTGTTGTTTTAAAATTTCTAACCACATTCTACATTTGTATTAATGTATGCTAAAATCTCTTTAATAGTGTATGAGGATCGTTCAATTTTTTTTTATAAGTTAATTTAGTAAAACTTTATACACTCCCTAAATTAGTGGACTAACTATTATAAAATCGTTATTCTCTAGAGAAATGTATACAACAAAAGTTACAAACCTCTTTGACCATCATCATATATTAATACAGGAGGTAACTATGCATTAAAGCCATATTGTTATATTTTTTTGAATTTTTCTCAAAATCTATGTGTTAACCCCTACGAAAATATTGAGTTTTAAATTTAACGCTCTATATACTGAAGTCTAAACATTTTAGTGTTGTTTTTAAAATTCTAACCACATTCTATATTTGTATTAATGTATGTTAAACTCTCTTTCATGGTATATGGAAATTGTTATAATTTTTAATCAATTAATTTAGTAAAACTTCATAATACTCCTTAAATCGGTGAAATAATCACTATAAAATCGCTATTTTCTTGAATAACGAAGACAACAAAGGCTTCAAACCTCTTTCAATACCATCATATATTAGTGCAAGATGCAACTATGCATTAAAATAATATTGTCATATTTTTTGAAATTTTCACAAAATCTATGTGTTAACAACCCCTACAAAAAATATTGAATTTTGATAATTGCTTTATATACTGAAGCATATAATCTTTAGTGTTGTTTTAAAATTTCTAACCATATTCTACATTTGTATTAATGTATGTTAAACTCTCTTTCATGGTATATGAGAATCAGTATAATTTTGTATCAATTAATTTAGTAAAACTTCATAATACTCCATAAATCGATGGAATAACAACAATAAACTTGCTATTTTCTTGAAAACGGAGACAACAAAGGCTCCAAGCCTCTTTCAACATCATCATATATTAGTGCATGATGCAACTATGCATTAAAACAATATTGTCATATTTTTTGAGATTTTCTCAAAATCTATGTGTTAACCCCTACAAAAATATTAAATTTTGGTAAATGCTTTATATACTGAAGCCTATAATCTTTAGTGTTGTTTTAAAATTTCTAACCACATTCTACATTTGTATTAATGTATGCTAAACTCTCTTTTATAGTGTATGAGCATCGTTCAATTTTTTTTATAAGTTAATTTAGTAAAACTTTATACACTCCCTAAATTAGTGGACTAACTATTATAAAATCGTTATTCTCTAGAGAAATGTATACAACAAAGGTTCCAAACCTCTTTGACCATCATCATATATTAGTACAGGAGGCAACTATGCATTAAACCAATATTGTTATATTTTTTGAATTTTTCTCAAAATCTATGTGTTAACCCTTACGAAAATATTGAGTTTTACATTTAACGCTCTATATACTGAAGCCTAAACATTTTAGTGTTGTTTAAAATTTCACCACATTCTCTATTTGTATTAATGTATGTTAAACACTCTTTCATGGTATATGAAAATTTTTATAATCTTTTATCAATTAATTTAGTAAAACTTCATAATACTCCCTAAATCGGTGGAATAACCACTATAGAATCGCTATTTTCTTGAATAACGGAGACAACAAAGGCTCCAAATCTCTTTCAACATCAACATATATTAGTGCAAGATGCAACTATGCATTAAAACAATATTGTCATATTTTTTGAAATTTTCTCAAAATCTATGTGTTAACCCCTACAAAAAATATTGAATTTTGATAATTGCTTTATATACTGAAGCATATAATCTTTAGTGTTGTTTTAAAATTTCTAACCACATTCTACATTTGTATTAATGTATGTTAAACTCTCTTTCATGGTATATGGGAATCAGTATAATTTTGTATCAATTAATTTAGTAAAACTTCATAATACTCCATAAATCGATGGAATAACCACTATAAAGTTGCTATTTTCTTGAAAACGGAGACAACAAAGGCTCCAAACCTCTTTCAACATCATCATATATTAGTGCATGATGTAACTGTGCATTAAAACAATATTGTCATATTTTTTGAGATTTTCTCAAAATCTATGTGTTAACCCCTATATTAAATTTTGGTAAATGTTTTATAAACTGAAGCCTATAATCTTTAGTGTTGTTTTAAAATTTCTAACCACATTCTACATTTGTATTAATGTATGCTAAACTCTCTTTTATAGTGTATGAGCATCGTTCAATTTTTTTTGTAAGTTAATTTAGTAAAACTTTATAAACTCCCTAAATTAGTGGACTAACTATTATAAAATCGTTATTCTCTAGAGAAATGTGTACAACAAAGGTTCCAAACCTCTTTGACCATCATCATATATTAGTACAGGAGTCAACTATGCATTAAACCAATATTGTTATATTTTTTAAATTTTTCTCAAAATCTATGTGTTAACCCCTACGAAAATATTGAGTTTTACATTTAACGCTCTATATACTGAAGCCTAAACATTTTAGTGTTGTTTAAAATTTCACCACATTCTCTATTTGTATTAATGTATGTTAAACACTCTTTCATGGTATATGAGAATTGTTATAATCTTTTATCAATTAATTTAGTAAATTCGTAATACTCCCTAAATCGATTGAATAACCACTATAAAGTTGCTATTTTCTTGAAAAACAGAGACAACAAAGGCTCCAAACCTCTTTCAACATCATAATTTGTTAGTGCATGATACAACTATGCATTAAAACAACATTGTCATATTTTTTGAAATTTTCTCAAAATCTATGTGTTAACCCCTACAAAAAATATTGAATTTTGATAATTTCTTTATATACTGAAGCCTATAATCTTTAGTGTTGTTTTAAAATTTCTAACCACATTCTACATTTGTATTAATGTATGCTAAACTCTCTTTTATAGTGTATGATCATAGTTCAAATTTTTTTATAAGTTAATTTAGTAAAACTTCATAAACTCCCTAAATTAGTGGACTAACTATTATAAAATCGTTATTCTCTAGAGAATTGTATACAACAAAGGTTCCAAACCTCTTTGACCATCATCACATATTAGTACAGGAGGCAACTATGCATTAAAGCAATATTGTTATATTTTTTGAATTTTTCTCAAAATCAATGTGTCCCTACGAAAATATTGAGTTTTACATTTAACGCTCTATATATTGAAGCCTAAACATTTTAGTGTTGTTTAATATTTCACCACATTATCTATTTGTATTAATGTATGTTAAACACTCTTTCAAGGTATATGAGAATTGTTATAATCTTTTATCAATTAATTTAGTAAATTCGTAATACTTCCTAAATCGATTGAATAACCACTATAAAATTGCTATTTTCTTGAAAAACAGAGACAACAAAGGCTCCAAACCTCTTTCAACATCATAATTTGTTAGTGCATGATACAACTATGCTTTATATACTGAAGCCTATAATCTTTAGTGTTGTTTTAAAATTTCTAACCACATTATACATTTTTATTAATGTATGCTAAACTCTCTTTTATAGTGTATGAGCATCGTTCAATTTTTTTTTATAAGTTAATTTAGTAAAACTTTATACACTCCCTAAATTAGTGGACTAACTATTATAAAATCTTTATTCTCTAAAGAAATGTATACAACAAAGGTTCCAAACCTCTTTGACCATCATTATATATTAGTACAGGAGGCAACTATGCATTAAAGCAATATTGTTATATTTTTTGAAT
Source organism: Brassica napus (assembly GCF_020379485.1). Lineage (NCBI taxonomy): Eukaryota > Viridiplantae > Streptophyta > Magnoliopsida > Brassicales > Brassicaceae > Brassica > Brassica napus. Next base: position 47,485,452 of record NC_063449.1, on the reverse strand, counting down.
TTTTCTCAAAATCAATGTGTGAACCCCTACAAAAAATATTGAATTTTGATAATTGCTTTATATACTGAAGCATATAATCTTTAGTGTTGTTTTAAAATTTATAACCACATTCTACATTTGTATTAATGTATGTTAAACTCTCTTTTAAGGTATATGAGAATCAGTATAATTTTGTATCAATTAATTTAGTAAAACTTCATAATACTCCATAAATCGATGGAATAACCACTATAAAGTTGTTATTTTCTTGAAAAGGGAGACAACGAAGGCTCCAAACCTCTTTCAACATCATCATATATTAGTGCATGATGCAACTATGCATTAAAACAATATTGTTATATTTTTTGAGATTTTCTCAAAATCTATGTGTTAACCCCTACAAAAATATTAAATTTTGGTAAATGCTTTATATACTGAAGCCTATAATCTTTAGTGTTGTTTTAAAATTTCTAACCACATTTTACATTTGTATTAATGTATGCTAAAATCTCTTTAATAGTGTATGAGGATCGTTCAATTTTTTTTTATAAGTTAATTTAGTAAAATTTTATACACTCCCTAAATTAGTGGACTAACTATTATAAAATCGTTATTCTCTAGAGAAATGTATACAACAAAAGTTACAAACCTCTTTGACCATCATCATATATTAATACAGGAGGTAACTATGCATTAAAGCCATATTGTTATATTTTTTTGAATTTTTCTCAAAATCTATTTGTTAACCCCTACGAAAATATTGAGTTTTAAATTTAACGCTCCATATACTGAAGTTTAAACATTTTAGTGTTGTTTTTAAAATTCTAACCACATTCTATATTTGTATTAATGTATGTTAAACTCTCTTTCATGGTATATGGAAATTGTTATAATTTTTAATCAATTAATTTAGTAAAACTTCATAATACTCCTTAAATCGGTGAAATAATCACTATAAAATCGCTATTTTCTTGAATAACGAAGACAACAAAGGCTCCAAACCTCTTTCAATACCATCATATATTAGTGCAAGATGCAACTATGCATTAAAATAATATTGTCATATTTTTTGAAATTTTCTCAAAATCTATGTGTTAACAACCCCTACAAAAAATATTGAATTTTGATAATTGCTTTATATACTGAAGCATATAATCTTTAGTGTTGTTTTAAAATTTCTAACCATATTCTACATTTGTATTAATGTATGTTAAACTCTCTTTCATGGTATATGAGAATCAGTATAATTTTGTATCAATTAATTTAGTAAAACTTCATAATACTCCATAAATCGATGGAATAACAACAATAAACTTGCTATTTTCTTGAAAACGGAGACAACAAAGGCTCCAAGCCTCTTTCAACATCATCATATATTAGTGCATGATGCAACTATGCATTAAAACAATATTGTCATATTTTTTGAGATTTTCTCAAAATCTATGTGTTAACCCCTACAAAAATATTAAATTTTTGGTAAATGCTTTATATACTGAAGCCTATAATCTTTAGTGTTGTTTTAAAATTTCTAACCACATTCTACATTTGTATTAATGTATGCTAAACTCTCTTTTATAGTGTATGAGCATCGTTCAATTTTTTTTATAAGTTAATTTAGTAAAACTTTATACACTCCCTAAATTAGTGGACTAACTATTATAAAATCGTTATTCTCTAGAGAAATGTATACAACAAAGGTTCCAAACCTCTTTGACCATCATCATATATTAGTACAGGAGGCAACTATGCATTAAACCAATATTGTTATATTTTTTGAATTTTTCTCAAAATCTATGTGTTAACCCTTACGGAAATATTGAGTTTTACATTTAACGCTCTATATACTGAAGCCTAAACATTTTAGTGTTGTTTAAAATTTCACCACATTCTCTATTTGTATTAATGTATGTTAAACACTCTTTCATGGTATATGAAAATTTTTATAATCTTTTATCAATTAATTTAGTAAAACTTCATAATACTCCCTAAATCGGTGGAATAACCACTATAGAATCGCTATTTTCTTGAATAACGGAGACAACAAAGGCTCCAAATCTCTTTCAACATCAACATATATTAGTGCAAGATGCAACTATGCATTAAAACAATATTGTCATATTTTTTGAAATTTTCTCAAAATCTATGTGTTAACCCCTACAAAAAATATTGAATTTTGATAATTGCTTTATATACTGAAGCATATAATCTTTAGTGTTGTTTTAAAATTTCTAACCACATTCTACATTTGTATTAATGTATGTTAAACTCTCTTTCATGGTATATGGGAATCAGTATAATTTTGTATCAATTAATTTAGTAAAACTTCATAATACTCCATAAATCGATGGAATAACCACTATAAAGTTGCTATTTTCTTGAAAACGGAGACAACAAAGGCTCCAAACCTCTTTCAACATCATCATATATTAGTGCATGATGCAACTATGCATTAAAACAATATTGTCATATTTTTTGAGATTTTCTCAAAATCTATGTGTTAACCCCTATATTAAATTTTGGTAAATGCTTTATATACTGAAGCCTATAATCTTTAGTGTTGTTTTAAATTTTCTAACCACATTCTACATTTGTATTAATGTATGCTAAACTCTCTTTTATAGTGTATGAGCATCGTTCAATTTTTTTTGTAAGTTAATTTAGTAAAACTTTATAAACTCCCTAAATTAGTGGACTAACTATTATAAAATCGTTATTCTCTAGAGAAATGTGTACAACAAAGGTTCCAAACCTCTTTGACCATCATCATATATTAGTACAGGAGGCAACTATGTATTAAAGCAATATTTTTATATTTTTTGAATTTTTCTCAAAATCAATGTGTTAACCCCTACGAAAATATTGAGTTTTACATTTAACGTTCTATATACTGAAGCCTAAACATTTTAGTATTGTTTAAAATTTCACCACATTCTCTATTTGTATTAATGTATGTTAAACACTCTTTCATGGTATATGAGAATTGTTATAATCTTTTATCAATTAATTTAGTAAATTCGTAATACTCCCTAAATCGATTGAATAACCACTATAAAGTTGCTATTTTCTTGAAAAACAGAGACAACAAAGGCTTCAAACCTCTTTCAACATCATAATTTGTTAGTGCATGATACAACTATGCATTAAAACAACTTTGTCATATTTTTTGAAATTTTCTCAAAATCTATGTGTTAACCCCTACAAAAAATATTGAATTTTGATAATTGCTTTATATACTTAAGCATATAAACTTTAGTGTTGTTTTAAAATTTCTAACCACATTCTATATTTGTATTAATGTATGTTAAACTCTCTTTCATGGTATCTGAGAATCAGTATAATTTTGTATCAATTAATTTAGTAAAACTTTATAATACTCAATAAATCGATGGAATAACCACTATAAAGTTGTTATTTTCTTGAAAACGGAGACAACAAAGGCTCCAAACCTCTTTCAACATCATCATATATTAGTGCATGATGCAACTATGCATTAAAACAATATTGTCATATTTTTTGAGATTTTCTCAAAATCTATGTGTTAACCCCTACAAAAATATTAAATTTTGGTAAAGGCTTTATGTACTGAAGCCTATAATCTTTAGTGTTGTTTTAAAATTTCTAACCACATTCTACATTTGTATTAATGTATGCTAAACTCTCTTTAATAGTGTATGAGGATCGTTCAATTTTTTTTATAAGTTAATTTAGTAAAACTTTATACACTCCCTAAATTAGTGGACTAACTATTACAAAATCGTTATTCTCTAGAGAAATGTATACAACAAAAGTTACAAACCTCTTTGACCATCATCATATATTAATACAGGAGGTAACTATGCATTAAAGCCATATTGTTATATTTTTTTGAATTTTTCTCAAAATCTATGTGTTAACTAACCCATACGAAAATATTGAGTTTTAAATTTAACGCTCTATATACTGAAGTCTAAACATTTTAGTGTTGTTTTTAAAATTCTAACCACATTCTTTATTTGTATTAATGTATGTTAAACTCTCTTTCATGGTATATGGAAATTGTTATAATTTTTATCAATTAATTTAGTAAAATTTCATAATACTCCCTAAATCGGTGGAATAACCACTATAAAATCTCTATTTTCTTGAATAACGGAGACAACAAAGGCTCCAAACCTCTTTCATCATCATCATATATTAGTGCAAGATGAAACTATGCATTAAAACAATATTGTCATATTTTTTGAAATTTTCTCAAAATCTATGTGTTAACCCTACAAAAAATATTGAATTTTGATAATTGCTTTATATACTGAAGCATATAATCTTTAGTGTTGTTTTAAAATTTCTAACCACATTCTACATTTGTATTAATGTATGTTAAACTATTTTTCATGGTATATGGGAATAATTTTGTATCAATTAATTTATTAAAACTTCGTAATAGTCCATAAATCGATGAAATAACCACTATAAAGTTGCTATTTTCTTGAAAACGGAGACAACAAAGGCTCCAAACCTCTTTCAACATCATCATATATTAGTGCATGATGCAACTATGCATTAAAACAATATTGTCATTTTTTTTAGACTTTCTCAAAATCTATGTGTTAACCCCTACAAAAATATTAAATTTTGGTAAATGCTTTATATACTGAAGCCTATAATCTTTAGTGTTGTTTTAAAATTTCTAACCACATTCTACATTTTTATTAATGTATGCTAAACTCTCTTTTATAGTGTATGAGCATCGTTCAATTTTTTTTATAAGTTAATTTAGTAAAACTTTATACACTCCCTAAATTAGTGGACTAACTATTATAAAATCGTTATTCTCTAGAGAAATGTACACAACAAAGGTTCTAAACCTCTTTGACCATCATCATATATTAGTACAGGAGGCAACTATGCATTAAAGCAATATTTTTATATTTTTTAAATTTTTCTCAAAATCTATGTGTTAACCCCTACGAAAATATTGAGTTTTACATTTAACGCTCTATATACTGAAGTCTAAACATTTTAGTGTTGTTTTTAAAAATTCTAACCACATTCTATTTTTGTATTAATGTATGTTAATCTCTCTTTCATGGTATATGAAAATTGTTATAATTTTTATCAATTAATTTAGTAAAACTTCATAATACTCCCTAAATCGGTGGAATAACCACTATAGAATCGCTATTTTCTTGAATAACGGAGACAACAAAGGCTCCAAACCTCTTTCAACATCATCTTATATTAGTGCAAGATGCAACTATCCATTAAAACAATATTATCATATTTTTTGAAATTTTCTCAAAATCTATGTGTTAACCCCTACAAAAAATATTGAATTTTGATAATTGCTTTATATACTGAAGCATATAATCTTTAGTGTTGTTTTAAAATTTATAACCACATTCTACATTTGTATTAATGTATGTTAAACTCTCTTTCATGGTATATGAGAATCAGTATAATTTTGTATCAATTATGTTAGTAAAACTTCGTAATACTCAATAAATCGATGGAATAACCACTATAAAGTTGTTATTTTCTTGAAAACGGAGACAACAAAGGCTCCAAACCTCTTTCAACATCATCATATATTAGTGCATGATGCAACTATGCATTAAAACAATATTGTCATATTTTTTGAGATTTTCTCAAAATCTATGTGTTAACCCCTACAAAAATATTAAATTTTGGTAAATGCTTTATGTACTGAAGACTATAATCTTTAGTGTTGTTTTAAAATTTCTAACCACATTCTACATTTGTATTAATGTATGCTAAACTCTCTTTAATAGTGTATGAGGATCGTTCAATTTTTTTTATAAGTTAATTTAGTAAAACTGTATACACTCCCTAAATTAGTGGACTAACTATTACAAAATCGTTATTCTCTAGAGAAATGTATACAACAAAAGTTACAAACCTCTTTGACCATCATCATATATTAATACAGGAGGTAACTATGCATTAAAGCCATATTGTTATATTTTTTGAATTTTTCTCAAAATCTATGTGTTAACTAACCCCTACGAAAATATTGAGTTTTAAATTTAACGCTCTATATACTGAAGTCTAAACATTTTAGTGTTGTTTTTAAAATTCTAACCACATTCTATATTTGTATTAATGTATGTTAAACTCTCTTTCATGGTATATGAAAATTGTTATAATTTTTTATCAATTAATTTAGTAAAACTTCATAATACTCCATAAATCGGTGGAATAACCTCTATAAAATCTCTATTTTCTTGAATAACGGAGAAAACAAAGGCTCCAAACCTCTTTCATCATCATCATATATTAGTGCAAGATGCAACTATGCATTAAAACAATATTGTCATATTTTTTGAAATTTTCTCAAAATCTAAGTGTTAACCCCTACAAAAAAATATTGAATTTTGATAATTGCTTTATATACTGAAGCATATAATCTTTAGTGTTTTTTTTTAAATTTCTAACCACATTCTACATTTGTATTAATGTATGTTAAACTCTCTTTCATGGTATATGGGAATCTGTATAATTTTGTATCAATTAATTTAGTAAAACTTCATAATACTCCATAAATCGATGGAATAACCACTATGAAGTTGCTATTTTCTTGAAAACGGAGACAACAAAGGCTCCAAACCTCTTTCAACATCATCATATATTAGTGCATGATGCAACTATGCATTAAAACAATATTGTCATATTTTTTGAGATTTTCTCAAAATCTATGTGTTAACCCCTACAAAAATATTAAATTTTGGTAAATGCTTTATATACTGAAGCCTATAATCTTTAGTGTTGTTTTAAAATTTCTAACCACATTTGACATTTGTATTAATGTATGCTAAACTCTCTCTCATGGTGCATAAGCATCGTTTAATTTTTTTAATAAGTTAATTAAGTAAAACTTCATATACTCCTTAAATTAGTGGATTAATCATTATAAAATAGTCATTCTCTAAAGAAATGTAGACAACAAAGGTTCCAAACCTCTTTGACCATCATCATATATTAGTGCATGTGGCAACTATGCATTAAAGAAGTATTGTTATATTTTTTGAATTTTTCTCAAAATCTATGTGTTAACCCCTACGAAAATATTGAGTTTTCATTTAAACGCTCTATATACTGAAGCCTAAACATTTTAGTGTTGTTTTAAATTTCTAACCACATTCTCTATTTGTATTAATATATGTTAACTCTCTTTCATGGTATATGAGAACTGTTATAATGTTTTATCAATTAATTTAGTAACTTCATAATACTCCCTAAATCGATGGAATAAACACTATAAATTTGCTATTTTCTTGAAAAACGAAGACAACATGGGCTCCAAACCTCTTTCAACATCATCATTTGTTAGTGCAGGATACAAATTTGCATTAAAACAATATTTTCATATTTTTTGAAATTTTCTCAAAATCTACGTGTTAACCCCTACAAAAATATTGAATTTTGGTAAATGCTTTATATACTGAAGCCTATAATCTTTAGTGTTGTTTTAAAATTTATAACCACATTATACATTTGTATTAATGTATGTTAAACTCTCTTTCATAGTGTATGAGAATCGTCCAATTTTTTTTATAAATTATTTTAGTAAAACTTTATATACTACCTTAGTGGATTAACCATTATAAAATCGATATTCTCTACAGAAAAGAAGACAATAAAAGTTTCAAACCTTTTTGACCATCATCATAGATTAGTACATAAGGCAACTATGCATTAAAACAATATTGTAATAATTTTTGATTTTTTCTCAAAATCTATGTGTTAACCCTTACGAAAATATTGAGTTTTACGTTAAACGCTCTATATACTGAAACTTATACTTTTTTATTGTTGTTCTAAATTTTCTAACGACATTCTAAATTTGTATTAATGTATGTTAAACTCTATTTTATGGTATATGAGAATCGTTCTAATTTTTTAACAATTAATTAGTAAAACTTCATAAAACTATCTAAATCAGTGGAATAACCAGTACAAAATCGTTATTTTCTTGAAAAACAGACACAACAAAGGCTCTAAACCTCTTTCAAATCATCATGTATTAATGTAGGATGCAACTATGCATTAAAACAATATTGTCATATTTTTAAAAAAATTTCAAAATCTATGTGTTAAACCCCAACAAAATATTGAATTTTGGTAAATGCTTTATATATTGAACCCTATAATCTTTAGTGTTATTTTAAAATTTCTAACCACATTCTACATTTGCATTAATCTATGCTAAACTCTCTTTCATGGTATATGACCATCGTTCAATTTTTTTTAAAATTAATTTAGTAAAATTTCATATACTCCCTAAATTAGTGGACTAACCATTATAAAATCGTCTTTTTCCAGAGAAATGAAGACAACAAAGGTTCCAAACCTGTTTGACCATCCCCATATATTAGTACAGAAGACAACTATGCATTAAAGAAATATTGTTATAATTTTTGAATTTTCTTGAAATCTATGTGTTAACCCCTACGAAAATATTGAGTTTTACGTCAAACGCTCTATATACTGAAGTCTAAACATTTTAGTGTTGTTTTAAAATTTCTAACCATATTCTACATTTGTATTAATGTATTTTAAACTCTCTTTTATTGTATTTGGGAATCGTTCTAGTTTTTTATCAATTAATTACTAAAACTTCATAATCCTATCTAAATCAGTGGAATAACCAATACGAAATTGCTATTTTCTTGAAAAACGGAGACAAAAAGGCTTTAAATCTCTTTCAACATCATCATTTGTTATTGCAAGATGCAACTATGCATTAAAACAATATTGTCATATTTTTTGAATTTTTTTTCAAAATCTATGTGTTAACTCCTACAAAAATATTGAATTTTGGTAAGTGCTTTATATACTGAACCCTATAATATTTAGTGTTGTTTTAAAATTTCTAACCACATTCTACATTTGTATAAATGTATGCTAAACTCTCTTTCATGGTGCATGAGCATCGTTCAATTTTTTTAATAAGCTAATTTGGTAAAACTTCATATACTCCTTAAATCAGTGGACTAACCATTATAAAATCGTTATTCTCTAGAGAAATGTAGACAACAAAGGTTCCAAACCTCTTTGACCATCATCATATATTAGTACATGAGGCAACTATGCATTAAAGCAATATTGTTATATTTTTTGAATTTTTCTCAATATCTATATGTTACGAAAACATTGAGTTTTACATTAAACGCTCTATATACTGAAGCCTAAACATTTTAGTGTTGTTTAAACTTTCTAACCACATTCTACATTTTTATTAATGTATATTAAACTCTCTTTCATGGTATATGAGAATTGTTATAATCTTTTATCAATTAAATTTAGTAAAACTTCATAATACTCCCTAAATCGGTGGAATAACCACTATAAAGTCGCTATTTTCTGGAAAAACGGAGACAACAAAAGCTCCAATCCTATTTCAACATCATCATATGTTAGTGCATGATGCAACTATGCATTAAAACAATATTGTCATATTTTTTGAAATTTTTTCAAAGTCTATGTGTTAACCCCTACAAAAATATTGAATTTTGATAATTGCTTTATATACTGAAGCTTATAATCTTTAGTGTTGTTTTAAAATTTCTTACTACATTATACATTTGTATTAATGTATGTTAGACTCTCTTTCATGGTATATGAGAATCATTATTATTTTTTATCAACTAATTTAGTAAATCTTTGTAATACTCCCTAAATCGGTGGAATAACCACTATAAAGTCGCTATTTTCTTGAAAAACGCAGACAACAAAGGCTCCTAATCTCTTTCAACATCATCATATGTTAGTGCAGAATGCAACTATGCATTAAAACAATATTGTCATATTTTTTTGAAATTTTCTCAAAATCTATGTGTTAACAACCCCTACAAAAATATTGAATTTTGGTAAACGCTTTATATACTGAACCCTATAATCTTAGTGTTATTTTAAAATTTCTAATCACATTATACATTTGTATTAATGTATGATAAACTCTCTTTTATGGTACATGAGCATCGTTCAATTTTTTTATAAATTAATTTACTAAAATTTTATATACTCCCTAAATTAGTGGACTAGCAATTATAAAATCGCTATTCTCTCGAGAAATGGAGACAACAAAGTTTCCAAACCTGTTTGACCATTACCGTATATTAGTACATAAGGCAACAATGCATTAAAGCAATATTGTTATATTTTTTGAATTTTTCTCAAAATCTATGTGTTAACAACCCCTACGAAAAACTTTTAGTTTTACGTTAGACGCTCTATATACTGAAGCCTAAACATTTTAATGTTGTTTTAGAATTTCTAACCACATTCTACATTTTTATTAATGTATGTTAAATTCTCTTTCAAGGTATATGGGAATCGTTATAAAATGTTTATCAATTAATTTAGTAAAACTTCATAATACTCCCAAAATCGGTGGAATAACCACTATAAAATCGCTATTTTCTTGAAAAACGGGGACAACAAGGGCTCCAAACCTCTTTCAACATCATCATATGTTAGTGCATGATGAAACTATGCTTTAAAACAATATTGTCATATTTTTTGAAATTTTCTCAAAATCTATGTGTTAACCCCTACAAAATATTAAATTTTGGTAAATGCTTTATATACTGAAGTCTATAATCTTAAGTGTTGTTTTAAAATTTCTAACCACATCCTACATTTGTATTAATGTATGTTAAACTCTTTTTCATGGTACATGAGCATCGTACAATTTTTTTTATAAATTAACTTTGTAAATTTTCATATACTCCCTAAATTAGTGAACTAACCGTTATAAAATCGTTATTCTCTAGAGAAATGGAGACAACAAAGGTTCCAAACCTGTTTGACCATCCCCATATATTAGTACATGAGACAACTATGCATTAAAGAAGTATTGTTATATTTTCTGAATTTTTCTCAAAATCTATGTGTCCCTACGAAAATATTGAGTTTTACGTTAAACGCTCTATATACTGAAGCCTAAACATTTTAGTGTTGTTTTAAAATTTCTAACCACATTCTACATTTATATTAATGTATGTTAAACTCTCTTTTATGGTATATGAGAATCGTTCTAATTATTTATCAATTAATTAGTAAAACTTCGTAATACTATCTAAATCAGTGGATTAACCACTACAAAATCGATATTTTTTTTGAAAAACGGACACAATGAACGCTCTAAACCTCTTTCAATATCATCATATATTAGTGTAGGATGCAACTATGCATTAAAACAAGATTGTCATATTTTTTGAAATTTTCTCAAAATCTGTGTTTGGTTGATATGACGCACAAGTCCAACGAAATAGAGAATATTTACTTGGAGGAAACTCAACAAGAAAAAAGAAATGTTATATAAAGAACAAAGGAGATAAACTCACAAAATAAAGGGGAAAATCATTGATCTTTTCATAGAACGAGATCACATATTTATAGTACTTGTGGTTAAAGAAAGACATAAAGAAATTGCGGAAAACCACACCTAGAAAAAAACAAAGATTGACTAGAAAATAATAAATAAGTCAAAGACACTGATTTTGATGAAAAATATGCCTAGGAAATAAAAAATATTGACTGAATATATTAAAGATAGTCAAAGACTCCATTTTCTAGACGTGGGTTGTACGATCCGAAGCACATTAGGGAGCAAGAGAGAGAGCGGGCGAGGGAGAGAACGGGAAAGAGAGGGCGGGGTGAGAGAGAGGGCGAGGGAGTGGGAGCGGGCGAGAGAGAGAGAGAGAGCATTGGTCGGGTGAGAGAGAGGGGGCGAGGAAGAGGGCGGGGCGAGGGAGCGGACGGCGAGAGAGAGTGCGGGGCGAGGGAGAGAGCGGGGGGGGGGGGGAGAAAAAGATATATAGCAGGTGAGAGAGAAGGCGATGCGAGAGAGGAATTTAGGAAATTACCGCAATTACCGCAAAATCCACCTAAAATTCGATAACACAAATTTAATAAAATTAAAATTTACAAAATTGAATAACACAGATTTAATAAAACTAAAATTTACAAAATTTAATAAAATATTATTTTTATATTTAATTACAAATCATTTTTTTGTTAGGATTTAGATCTCATATATTTTGGTTTATAAAATTATAATCAACTACATGTAACTGGATTAACAAGTTTAATGTAAAAATATTAATGAAATTATTTTTTGATTACTAAATTTATACAAAACAAACATTTTTTTTCATTTTAAATATGTTTTGGGGAAAATAAAACTTTTATTTGAATTTCCTTTAAGCTGCTTTACTCGCTTGTTCGATTTTGAGTTTGACCTTCACGGAAGAGTTTCCTTTTTCCCCACCGCCGCAATTTCGCCCGGCGGAGAAACCGAAAAAAAAAAAACCCTAGAAATTGGAATTGTACAACGACGACGGATTCGATCTCTCTCTCTTTCTCGTCCCTTCCCTGATTCAAAATCCGCGTTCGATCGATCGCTCGCATTTGCTGGTGAGAAATGAGTCGGCTCTCTTTCCGTCCACGTCCACTGGACATTCACAAGAAGCTTCCGATTTTGAAATCGTATAAAGACTTTGAAGACGACGACACGCCAACTAGGAACCCTCAGCTGCTGCGTTTAGCTTCTTCCGTAGAGCTTGACCATGAGGTCCGTCCAATTTCACATATAGTCTCTTCTTCTTCTAAACTCGTTTCGATCGTTTCGCCTTTGTTAGTTTAGTGTTAAAAATGTTTCCTTTTGCATTTTGGGTTTATGTTATTTCAGGTGTCTCCAGTGCCAAGTAAGAAGCTTGCTTCAGAGATACCAACGCCTCAGTTTGTTGTTGTGGACACGTATGAACGAGATTATTCTCCGACGTTTGGTCAACCTGCTTCTTATCTACGTGCAAGAGGAGGTTTGTTTTTTTTGTATAATGAAAGTGCTTTGTTTGTTTAATTGGAGACTTAAAGTCTGTGGCTTTTTCTGTTTTGTTTGCAGCTCGGTCTGAGCTTGGAGAGTTTGTGGAGTATGATCTTGACAATGAGGATGATGACTGGCTTTATGAGTTTGATAAAGATAACAAGCAGCTTTCGCCTGAAATGTAAATTAACTATCATGTTCTAGATGGATTAGTTCGCTTTATGTAGGGCGAACAACATGTAAACGTGTTGGATTGTTTGAAACAGGTTTGAGAGCATTATTTTTAAACTAGAGGTGTTGGACCACAAGACGCGGGAAAGGGCAGGAGTTATTACACCTACCCTTGGCTCTCCAGTTTCTGTGCTTTTGCAGCTTGATGGTGCTATTGAGGTATATATACCTTTGCTTTGATTGTGTGTTTCACAGTGTTTTGGATTCGCATGTCTCTTTTTAGCTTGTAACATATACGAACTTGGCATTTGAAATAACCCTTGTTATCATATTATTACAGGCGCTGCAATCACTGTCTATTAATTATGGAGTCTTCCAGGCTATCTTCAACTATTGGAAAGACAAGGTTTGGCATAGCTTGATTGTTATAACTTATCTGGAAACATACGTTGTGTTGCCATGCATAATCCTTGTGATCAGGATTACTTTTCAGATGAAAAACTAGTTAAACATCTGAAGCACGTTTGGCTTAGAAGACTAATGCATATGTTTCATTTTTTTGGTGTCAACTTAGCGCAAAAGATGGCAGAAGCCTATCTTACGGCGTTTGCAGGTTAGTACCATTATTTACGGTTAAAACAATCAAGGCCCATGCTCAAAAGGGTCTTCTTACCTTTGTTATTTTAATTGAAGTTTTGCTTCTTTGTTTGGAACAGCCTCCTCCACCGGTCAATGACACCAATCCCTACAATGTGTTTAGACCGAGGGAGAAAGCTCACAGACTCCACACAAGAAGGGTAGGCCGTTATCTTAATACTTTTATTATATTTGAATTCAATTAGAGAAAGAAGAACACTGAGAAGTAACCTTTACTTCTACTACAGATGCAGAGGAGAGAAAACAATGTGCAGTCATTTGAAAAGCTTCGACAGGTAAGGGAATCACTTGGATTATCTTTACATTTCTTGCTTGAACCATTCTGACTGAAACCTGAGCAGTTTGCCTTGATTAATGCCCTTCTAGACTGTTAATTATCTATTTTGACTCGTTTATACTTTTTTTGTTGGATTCTGAATGCAAGTCTTTCTGGAATTATATAATTGTTACAGGTTAGACGCAATCTTGACCAAGCGAAGACCATTCTGGAGGCTCTCATTAAGGTGTTCTTTATGACAGTTTTATATTTGACTTGTATGTAACTTTCATTTCATATCTTAACAAAAAGGTTACATCCTCAAATTTTACTAATTCGAAGTTACTACTCTCTAGAGAGAAGAAAAGAAGAGGGATGTCATGGATGGCGAGGTTAGCCTTCAAAGAATGCAACTCCAATACAGGGTACGTGCTCTCTTACAACTCTTTGCTAGTTAAACAATCGATGCTCCTATTCTCTTAGTCTGACCATTTGGGTTTTGATATTGCAGCATGAAACAGAGCTCTTGGAAGGTACCTTGGGTCTGCCTGGGTTTCCACCAGCTACAACATCTTACAAATTCGGCTCAAGCGACGAGGAGTTCATGGACTCAGATGACTACACTAGCACCCATGTACGCGCAAGACCTTCCCTTATCCCCAACTCTCGTTTCACAAACTCAAACCTCAATGTATCTCAACACGGAGGCATAAAACAAGAAGTTAGAAGACGACACTCGTCGCATCACAATTGGCTTCACAAACTGGTTAAAAAACCTTCTCTTACAACACCCCTCTGGTTGCTATAGTTTAATCACACTGGTTTTGCGTTTTGATCTCCTTAGGATCCAAATGAACCGGTCATGCTGTTCACAAAACCGCTGGTTCCTGAGAAACTGGCAGCTGCAGGGATCGTTCCTCCAGCACCTGATGCAACCTCCGGTGGTCAACAACCTCAAAGGCGGTTTCAGGGGAGGATAGGGCGTGGTGGAAGGATAATATTCGATAGATGGAATCCTTTGATGCAATCTCACATCAACTGTGGAAACTCTCTCTACATTGCACCAAATCACCGTTCTACCAACTTCAACTGAAACGCACAATCTTTTTTTGTAAAGAATCTTCAGTGATGAAGATGTGTAATGTAATAACTCGCAAGCACTTTGCGACTCTAGTTTAAATTGTTAATTTTTTTACTGTATTCGATTCGGTTTTAATTTATAATCCGGTTATGTCACCGGTTCAGAAAACTATTAGCTACTGTTGTCAGGGACTAAATTATAATAATATCTTAATTTCGGGACTAATTTGTAATAATGGATATAATTCGATTTAAGTTGTCTTTGTTCTGAGGATTTCGTTTTTTGTTTTGGTTCGAAATCGAATTTGGGAGATCCGTCAATGGCGTCGATGCTTGCTCGCAGGTCTCTGGATACTCTCCGTGCTCGACATCTCGTATGAATCAATCTCGTTCTCTCTCTCTCTCGTTTACTTCGATTTGTTTGGATTGCGTAGAAATGAGGATTGGATTCTCACTCTCTGTCTCTCGTTTTGTTTTCGAATTGGACTAGGGATTGTATCTCAATCGATGTAGAGTTTTAGCTGGGTGATGGATGAATCATAAGAAGGAGAGTTTATCATGATCTAGGTCTAAGCTAATCTTTATGTTTGTGTTACTGAGAGCGTTTTTTTTTGCAAGTTTTCATTTTTTTCTATGGTGTGTGTAAGTTATGGTTAGTGCTCTTATTAACTTGTCTTTGTTGGATAGGTTTTGTCAGGGCAAGCTTTGCAGGGATCTCATCTTTCTCGGCTGCAGTCCCGTGCTATTTCTTATGGCTCCAAGAAAGGTATATATATTCTCGCCTCTGTTATTTTTTTTTCAGGGTTCTCTTAGTGAATCAGATTGAAGTGTGAGTTTACCTCTTTCTATGGACCGTTGATGACTTATGTGTGTTTTCTGGTGCGTTGATGATGACTTGTGTGTTTGCTTCTTTTATATTCAGATGATGAAGAAGAGGAGCAACTTGCTAAGGAAATCTCCAAGGACTGGAATACTGGTATTCTAATATGATCTAGACGCCTTTTTTGTTTGTTTTCTTTTTTCTCATACTTATTCTCGCGGTTTTGCATTTTTTTTTGCAGTCTTTGAACGGAGCATAAACACCCTGTTTCTCACTGAAATGGTCCGTGGTTTGTCGTTGACCCTCAAGTACTTCTTTGATCCCAAAGTTACTGTGAGTGACATCTCTCCCAGTCTTTTCAAATCTTCTGAATGAAAAGAAATCTGTATGATTCTGAAGCTGTTTGTTTGTGTATGCAGATCAATTATCCATTCGAGAAGGGTCCACTGAGCCCTCGTTTCCGTGGTGAGCATGCTCTTCGACGTTATCCTACTGGGGAGGAACGCTGCATTGCCTGCAAACTCTGCGAAGCTGTGAGTCTTTAGATCTATGCTGAGGCGTAATTTAATGTTTTCTTTGTATTCATAGCTCTTGCAAGGCATCTCAGGACGATGCGTACCTTTACATTGATTTAACAAATATTGTTAACCCGTCATGCTGTGTTAAACCGGTTCTGCTTATATGGTTTATAACTCAGGATCATAGGCTGATGATGCCTATGGAGCTTATCCTAGTGGTTAGGAGAATCATTTAATTCGCTAGAACTCTGTAGAAATGCTCATATTTGCTGACAATCAATTGCTTAATGTGTGAAGATCATATGGTATCTTAGACTGCAATGGTATAACTTCAGATTGTGATTTTGAGAGGGATACTTTGTCTATTTAATCAGGTCTGTCCAGCTCAGGCAATTACAATAGAAGCAGAAGAGCGAGAAGATGGAAGCCGCAGAACCACAAGGTCACTTATCCCCTTTACTTCAAATCCACTAACCATATGCTTTCTTTTCCACCATTTCGTGTGTAGTAATGATCTAAGACCCTCTACAGGTACGACATCGACATGACAAAATGCATTTACTGTGGCTTCTGCCAAGAAGCTTGCCCCGTTGATGCAATCGTCGAAGGACCCAACTTCGAATTCGCAACCGAGACACACGAGGTCAGGCTTATCACAAATTTTCTCTAAGACATAATAAATGATTCCGTGGCATGTAACATTGAACGTTGTGTATGTTCCACTTTCACAGGAGCTTCTGTATGACAAAGAAAAGCTGCTTGAGAATGGAGATCGATGGGAGACTGAGATCGCTGAGAATCTCAAATCAGAGAGTCTCTACCGTTGATGAGAGCAGTCCTTTTTTTTACTTCATTGTTTTTTTTTTTTGTTAAAGAAATAAAAGACGAGTGCTTATGCGTTTGTTGTATAACCAGCTTTGTGGCTGTGTAATTGAATTGTTTGTAAAACCACTTTGATTCCGGTTTAACCGGTTACGCCAATTATCGCATTTCAGACATGAAATTAATATATATATTTTTTTTGGGTTACTATTTTAGAACAAATCCTCAGAAAGGAAAGTTGAAAAAAAAAAGCTCAATCCCCAAATCGAGCGAGCCCTCTACGAACTCTAAAAGCCCAGAAAAATCCCCCCGATTTGGGAAAAACTTGTCTTCATTCGCCTTTCCCATCTTCGTTTACCTACTTGATCATCCTAATCTCTCTAACCTCGTCTTTGATTCAGCTCTCTCGCACGTGCCGCAATTGCCTCTTCACCGACTTTGCTTCAATTCAATACCAACCGATTGGTATCCGCGAGTTTCTATCTGAGCTCAGCTCCTTTGTGTGAATCAATTCAAAGGTTTGGTTAGGTTGTTTGAATTTTTTAGGGTTTTTAATTTTGTTTCAATTTCGTTAATTGGTTACTTAATTGCGTTATCATTTTGTGTTAATTTTCAGCTCTATTAAGCAGAGGACGGACGAGCTAATCAGGAGATGACACTTGGGTGTTGTGTGACTTTAAGTTATGCAGTGTTTGTTACTGTTGATTAAGAGAAGAGCTAGAAGAACAAGGCGAAGAAGATTTAAAAGTTGGTAACAATGAATGTTCAGGCTCACTTGTCGTCCGGACAGGTTTCGAACCAACAGCAGAATGGGAACTCCCAAATGCAGAATCTAGTTAACGGTGGTGGTGGTGGTGGTGGTGGTGGTGGTGGTGGTCCTCCTCCTACTACTAGTAATGCTGGTTTAGGACCTTCACGTGTTGACAATGACCTCTTGAGACTAAGGCAGAGCATGCGAATCAAGATGTAAGCTTTTGATTTATATATGTTTTTTTTTTTTAAGTTGTACTTAGCTTCTTTAGGTTTTCTTAACTTAAAGATACTTTTTTTTTCTTTCTCTTGCAGTCTGTGTCGTATAATATTGCTTTCTTTCTGTTTACTATTTATGTGACATTGTTTTGTCTCTCTCTGGGTTTTGTCGCTAGTCAAATCTTGTAACCTTTTTGGCTATTTTTTTGTTTTTCTTTTCCAGTTTCAGCATCTTGCAGCAGAAACAACCATCTCCAGCTGATGAAGCATCAAAGGCAAAGTATATGGATGTTGCTAGACGCTTAGAGGAAGGGCTGTTTAAAATTGCCAACACAAAGGTAAGTTTTTTTTTGTTTTCAAAAATTCATGTCCTAAAACTTTGAAATTTCTTTCTAAAGTGGCACTTTTGATTTGAACTACAGGAAGATTACTTGAATCAGTCGACCCTTGAACCTCGTCTGACGAGTCTAATCAAGGGTAGACAGTTGAACAACTACAACCAACGGCAAGCTAATTCTTCTTCTTCCGTTGGAACAATGATACCCACTCCAGGGTTACAACATAGTGGTGGGAATCCAAATATGATGATGACGTCCTCTGTTGATACTGGAATGGCTGGAAGTAATAACATCGCAACTACTGCTATGAACACTGGAAGCCTGCTTAATTCTGGTGGCATGCTTGGAGGTTCTCTCACGACGAATTGTTTAAGATATCTAGAAATTTGTTTCTGCTCCTGAACATTTTTACTTCTTGTGTTTGCAGGTAACATGTCTAATGGCTACCAGCATTCATCGAGTAATTTTGGTCTTGGCTCTGGAGGGAACATGACATCAATGAGCTCACAAAGGAATACCGGCCAGATGATGATGCCTACCCCTGGATTTGTCAACAACAATACTAATAACAATAACAACAATGGCCAATCTTACTTGAGTGTTGAAGCTTCCAATAATAGTGGCGGATTTTCCTCTGCGCCTATGATGGCACCTCAGCAGCAGCAGCAACAGAGGCAGAGTGTTGGTGGTCAAAATAGTCGTCTGTTGCATAACCTTGGAAGTCAAATGGGTGTTGGCCTTAGACCTGGCATGCAACAAATAATGTCTAATGTGTCTAACAACTCCACAAATGGTGGTGTTGGGATGAATGCAAAAGGTGTAGATCCAGGAACCAGAAATTCACAGCAGGTTTATGATAACCTTCAGCGTCCAGGAATGCAGGGTAAAGTTTTTGTTGCCTCCCTCTTTTTTTCTTCTGCTTGTCTAATTTCATATGCATTGTCAGCTCATCAGAATATTCAATTTATATTATTTTCTCCCTCAGGTGAAGGATATGGTACAAATAATTCTGACCCTTTCGGATCTGGAAACTTGTATGGTGCTGTAACATCTGTTGGAACGATGACAAATACTCAGAATTCCAGTACAACAAGTTTTCAGTCTGTGCCTAGAACTAACTCTTCTCTGGTAAGGACTGATTGAAATTCACTTTAAATTGCAACAAGTGAAACATCATTCATTTTATGAGAATACGGATTGTTTGTAATTCATCTCTGTTCATTTTTGGCAGTCACATCAACAGCAGCAGTTTCAGCAACAGCCCAATCGACTTCAGCAACAACCTAATCAATTTCACCAACAGCAACAGTTTCTTCGTCAACGGCAGTTGAAGCAGCAGAGCCAGCAGCAACAGAGATTCATAAGTCATGATGCTTTTGGGCAAAATCATGTGGCCTCTGACATGGGTACACACGTTAAACATGAACCTGGAATCGAGAACCCTAGCGAGTCTAACCACTCCCAGACTCCCGAGCAATTCCAGCTTTCTCAGTTTCAGAATC
Source organism: Brassica napus (assembly GCF_020379485.1). Lineage (NCBI taxonomy): Eukaryota > Viridiplantae > Streptophyta > Magnoliopsida > Brassicales > Brassicaceae > Brassica > Brassica napus. Next base: position 47,465,514 of record NC_063449.1, on the reverse strand, counting down.
AATACCAGAACAATGCAGATGACCGTCATGCAGGTTCTCAGATTCTCCCTGTCACAAGTCAGAGTGATATGTGTACATCGGCTCCCCAAAATAGCCAACAGATACAGCAGATGTTGCACCCGCAGAGTATGGCTTCAGACTCTATTAACAGTTTTAGTAACCTTTCTGTTGGAGTGAAATCAGAATCTGGTCTGCAAGGTCACTGGCAATCTCAGTCACAGGAACATACTCAAATGTCTAATAGTATGTCGAACCAACTGCACATTCAGAATGATTTTCGTCAAAGAATGTCAGGAACCGACGAAGCTCAGCCCAATAATATGTCTGGAGGGTCTATAGTTCAAAGTCATATATCCACTACATCAGAATCTCCTAATCCTCAAAACCCTGTAGATACCTCTTGTAGATATGGAAATGGAAACCAAGATCCGAGATTCAGAAATCAACAGAAATGGCTCCTGTTTCTACGCCATGCTCGCAACTGCAAAGCGCCTGAAGGCAAGTGTCCTGACCGGAATTGCGTTACGGTACAGAAGCTCTGGAAGCACATGGACAGTTGTGATGCACCTCAATGTTCATACCCGCGTTGCCGACCCACGAAGACATTGATTAATCACCATCGAAGTTGTAAGGAGTCTAACTGTCCTGTCTGTATTCCTGTGAAGGCCTTCTTACAGCAACAGGCAAATGCACGACTAGCTCGATTAAGAACTGAAAGTGGTGCAGCAAGGCCAGTGAATGAAGCTGGAATATCCAATGATGCAGTACAGACCTCTACTGGTGCAACATCTTGTGCTCCGCCTGTTACTGATATTTCAAAGCATTTGCAACCTTCGTTAAAACGATTGAAGGTGGAACAGTCTTCTCAACCCGTGGACATTGAGACGGAAAGCTGTAAGAGCTCAGTTGTTTCCATAACAGAAGCACAATCGTCTCAGTACGCTGAAAGAATGGATCATAGGCAGAGTGATGTACGTGCACCTTCTAGATATTCTGAAGTGAAAGCTGAGGTTTCTGAAGCTTCTGTCCAGGCACGGCCAGGTTTCAAAGATACGAAAATTGGAATTGCTGAAAATATTCCCAAGCAAAGGCCTGTCATTGAAGCAGTTAAACAAGATTTGTCTGATGCCTCACCTCGGCAAGAGAAATGCAAAATTGAGAAAGAAGCTGAGCCACCTAAGAAAGAAATTATGGCAGAGTCCGTTAAACCTCTACCAAAATCTGGAAAAGCAGAGATAAAGGGTGTTTCGTTAACTGAGTTGTTCACTCCTGAGCAAGTAAGAGAACATATCCGGGGTCTTCGTCAGTGGGTTGGCCAGGTTTGTGATTTTTGGTAGCTTATGATGTTTACACAAGAGCTTGATTGATGAGTAGTTTCCCTTCTTATATGTACTAAACATTAATCTGGTTTCTTTTATGTGATTGCAGAGTAAAGCCAAAGCTGAAAAGAATCAGGCGATGGAGCATTCAATGAGTGAGAACTCCTGCCAACTGTGTGCAGTGGAGAAGCTTACCTTTGAGCCACCGCCTATTTATTGTACCCCTTGTGGTGCCCGCATCAAGAGAAATGCAATGTATTACACTGTAGGAGCTGGTGACACTCGTCATTACTTTTGTATTCCGTGTTATAATGAGTCCCGTGGGGACACTATAGTAGCTGAAGGGACACCTATACCTAAGGCAAGACTCGAGAAAAAGAAAAATGATGAAGAGACTGAAGAATGGGTAAACGACTATCAACTCTGTAGATATGTTGTGTGCTCACTTGTTTTTGTATTGCATTCTATAATCTGCTTCTTTCGATGATATTTGCAGTGGGTCCAATGTGATAAATGTGAAGCTTGGCAGCATCAGATTTGTGCTTTATTTAATGGGCGAAGGAATGACGGAGGGCAAGCTGAGTATACCTGCCCTTATTGCTATATAGCAGAAGTGGAACAAAGTAAGAGGAAACCTTTACCTCAGAGTGCTGTTCTTGGAGCTAAAGACCTACCGAGAACAATTCTCAGTGACCATATAGAGCAGCGGTTGTTTAAGAAGCTCAAGCAGGAAAGAACAGAGAGAGCCAGGGCTCAAGGAAAAAGCTTTGATGAGGTAATCTACTGGTGGAGTTTGTTAAGGTTTTATGTCTTTCTTGTGTTGTTTGCATTTGCGAGCTCATTTTTTCTATTTGTCATACTCTTATTACTGATTGGAAACAATAGATTGAAGCTGACATTGTTTTTTCTTTGACTTGATACTGGCAGGTTCCTACTGCCGAGTCCCTTGTGATTAGAGTTGTTTCATCTGTTGACAAGAAGCTGGAAGTCAAACCCCGATTTCTTGATATTTTTCGGGAAGACAGTTACCCAACAGAGTTTGCATACAAGTCAAAGGTAAGAATGATCAAAGCTCATTGTGAATCTATGCATTTCTTTCTTGAAGTATCCTTCACCCATTCTCACACACCATTTTATTTTGCCAGGTGGTTCTGTTGTTCCAAAAGATTGAAGGTGTAGAAGTATGCTTATTTGGGATGTACGTCCAAGAATTTGGTTCTGAATGCGCATTTCCTAATCAACGCCGAGTTTATCTCTCTTATTTGGATTCTGTAAAGTACTTTAGACCCGAGGTTAGATCTTATAACGGAGAGGCTCTGCGCACTTTCGTTTACCACGAAATTCTGGTAAGTCCTGGTCTTCTCAAAACCTTGGTTATTAGCCAATATCGGACTTTTTTCTTTCTTTCTAAACTGTATGGAGGATTAAGGGTGTGATTTGATCCTGTGTTTAGATCGGTTACCTAGAATACTGCAAGCTGCGTGGTTTCACGAGCTGCTACATATGGGCTTGTCCGCCGCTCAAGGGCGAGGACTATATCTTATATTGTCATCCAGAAATTCAGAAGACGCCAAAATCTGATAAACTACGAGAGTGGTCAGTTTTTGAGAATAAAACTTCATAAGTTTTTGTATGAAATAGTGGTTTACATAATCCAAATTCTCATGTTGTTCATTTCAGGTACTTAGCAATGTTGAAGAAAGCTTCAAAGGAGGGCATTGTGGCGGAAACTATTAATCTATATGATCATTTCTTTATGCAAACTGGTGAATGTAGAGCTAAGGTTACTGCAGCTAGGCTCCCATATTTCGATGGTGACTACTGGCCAGGTGCAGCAGAGGATCTTATATTCCAGATGAGTCAAGAAGAAGATGGCAGAAAGGGCAATAAGAAAGGAATGCTCAAGCAAAAAATCACAAAAAGGGCTCTAAAGGCTTCTGGGCAGACTGATCTGTCTGGGAATGCATCCAAGGATCTGCTGCTAATGCATAAAGTGATCCTTACTTTCTATCCATTTTACTCCTTTTTTTTCTTCTTTTCCTTTTGTTCTTGTTAGTTAATATTCATTCTTGTTTCCAGCTTGGTGAGACCATTCATCCAATGAAGGAGGACTTTATCATGGTCCACCTGCAACCTTCTTGCACACATTGCTGTATGCTGATGGTATCTGGAAATCGTTGGCGCTGTAGTCAGTGCAAACACTTTCAGATTTGTGACAAGTAAGAGCTCTTCCTTTCTCCCTTCTTCTGGTTGTATTGCACACTAAGAATAAATATTACTGACTGACCAAATGTTATTCTCTCTCCCTTTCAGGTGTTATGAGGCTGAAGAGCGGCGTGAAGACAGGGAAAGGCATCCTGTTAATTTTAAGGATAAGCATGCGTTATATCCTGTGAGTTGCATTTCGCTTGTTGAGGATAGTGTCCTTCACCTTTTGTCTGCGATCAGTTTTATGAATGTTCGGTGGTGTTGATTTTGCAGGTTGAGATTACTGATATTCCCGCAGATACAAGGGACAAGGATGAGATACTCGAAAGCGAGTTCTTCGATACTAGGCAAGCGTTTCTGAGTCTTTGTCAAGGGAACCACTACCAGTACGACACATTGAGGCGGGCAAAACATTCGTCGATGATGGTCCTTTATCATCTGCATAATCCAACTGCTCCAGCCTTTGTCACGACCTGCAATGCGTGTCACCTCGACATTGAAACTGGTCAAGGCTGGCGCTGTGAAGTGTGTCCAGACTACGATGTGTGTGATTCATGTTACCGTAGAGATGGCGGAGTTAATCATCCTCACAAGCTGACCAATCATCCGTCTCTAGCTGATCAAAATGCTCAGAACAAAGAAGCGAGGCAATTGCGTGTCTTGCAGCTTAGGAAAATGCTTGATCTTCTGGTACATGCATCACAATGCCGTTCTGCGCAGTGTCAATATCCAAATTGCCGGAAAGTGAAGGGACTGTTCCGACATGGTATACAGTGCAAAGTGCGTGCTTCGGGAGGTTGTGTTCTATGCAAGAAAATGTGGTATCTTCTGCAACTCCACGCTCGGGCCTGCAAGGAATCTCAATGCCATGTACCTCGTTGCAGGTAAACGAATCAACCTTTCATTTAGACAGCAAACACTTTGGTTCCATTTAATCTTGTGTTGATGATCGTTGTGATTGTGAACCTCTATCTCTCTTTTCATTCAGTGACCTGAAGGAGCATCTGAGAAGATTACAGCAGCAATCAGATTCACGGCGAAGAGCAGCTGTGATGGAAATGATGAGACAAAGAGCTGCAGAAGTCGCCGGGGGATCAAGTTAATCAAAACTTGTACATTTGGAAAAGATCAAATCGAAGTTCCTTTTCCTAAAGGTAACAACCTATGTTGCCATTTTCACCGAGCTCCAACAAGTTGATCATTATCCTTTTGAAGAAGAAGAAGACCAGACAGTTAGAGACTAATGGGGGAATGTAGCTTAGGTTCGTGTTTAACATGCACTCAGAGTGTGACTTGACTTTCAGAAGGAGAAGAGGAGGAAAGTCGTCTGTTCTTCAGAGATGAGTCTTCAGTTTGAAGGTCAGTAAATTTGATATGGTTTGTTTGGTTGGGTGATCGTCTGATAGTGTATACATACATACACACACACACTTTCCTCTCATGTTATTTTTTAGGTATTTTGTTTGTATTTTTGTAAATTTGCCATTTCTGATTTGGGAATGGCAATAGTGTCACATATACAGTTACTTTAACGTGTTGCTTGCAAGCAAAGTAAGATAGTGAGATCTTCTATTCCACTTTTTCTTCTTCTTATGTTTTGATGAAATTGTATTCACACTTGTAATCATAATAATTTAGTTTATCTGGATTAGATTCTGCTTTTTGAATCTTCACATACTATGTATTTATCATTGTATTTTTCTTATTTTTATGGTAAAAAATACTAAATCTTCTCAGATGAAATTTGGTTAGTTTGAAAAAAAGAAGAAGTAAAATTGATTAAGTTATTAGTTTAAGAAAACAATTAAAGAGTTAAAAAATGTAAATGTATTGAATAAATGTTGGTGTCAATAATCAAAGGGACAATTGAGGTCAACCCGTATTTGTTTAATTGTTGGTGTATATGTTTAAATCGTAAAACCAGATGTAATTTTTATCGTTGCAAAAACTATAAATCTACAAATATGTCTAATGGTTTATATTCATGAAAGATAGCATCTTAGTTTTTAAGAAATCCAAGACTTGAAAATGTTTTAATTTATAACCAGTAACACTTTTATGTTTTAATTTAAGTCTGTTCTACTGTATATAAATGTATACCTATGTAATTATATAAAACTATATAACTGTATACCTATGTAATTATGTAAAACTATAAAGTATAGGAAAATTGCATACAATATTCATCAAAGAAACTATAATTCGGTAACTAACCAACCAAAAATTCTTCTCCATCATTTCTAAAATATATACTATATTATCATTTCTATTTTTTATTTATTTTTAGTTTGTTTATTTCTTTCCCCTTCATGAAGTGTTATTGGTTTATATATTTTGATTGATTTAAAATTCCATATAGTATTTATAAATCCAAGTAAAATATGCAAATCCGAAGGTTTTTCCTCGGATTTGAGTCTTTGTATTTTTAACTAAAAAATCCAAACAAATCCATTATAAAATCAAATATATTAGTAAATCCGTACGATTGAATAACACTTGATTTGATACAAAATTTATGAATCATTAAACCAATAACACATGATTTTAATATAGATTTGAAAATCATAGAACAAATAACACTAGATTTAGTTCGGATTTTCAAATCCATTAAAATACAACAACCAATAACCCTTACTCAGTCTTATTATCTTAATAGTATTTAATAAATAAATTTTTAAATTAAAATTAGAAAAATATAATCTTTTTGTACATATAACATAATTTGAATTTTTTTTTTAAATCAGATACTTTAAAAAAAAACTATGATAAATAACTATACAATTCTCCGTCATACTATATAGAACATCCGATCATTCTATTTTGATGTTTTCTTAACAATAATATATTTTCTATTATAAATTGTATTGTAAGTTTATATTACTTTTTTACGAGTTTTATACTATTTTCGAAAAGTCAGATTATGAAAAACCTAATACGTATTCAATCGTTTATAAATGTTATATACACATAAATTAATTTCATTCGTTACTCAATCTAATTTATTTTATTTTTTTGCTCAGTCTAATTTAATTCTGTTTTAAAACTATTAATATATGATTATATATCTTATAATATAAAATTATGTATATGTACTATATTAAGAAAGCAGAATATAAGTTAAATGGCATAACAACTTTCTCTTTAGAGTGGGAAGGAAAAAATGAAAAAATAGCAATTTTAGGTATTCACTTCATTTTTCAATTATATGTGAAATATAAATAAATATTTTTAATAATTGTTGAGAACTTGGTTAGTTCACAAATTTATCCATTATTATAATGATCTATATATCGGTAACAAGAAAATGAAAAAAAAAATGAAATATATTCAAAAATAAATGTAAATCGTGTTTTTTTTTGTGTGGAAAAACACAGTTCATTTCCTAACATTCCTTTAAGATTACTAGTTTGCAAAATTAGTTTCTAATAATCCACGGTTCAACCAATTTGACCTAATGATCCAATAACTTGTAAATAATATGTTTTTTTTCCTTTCTTTTCAAAAGCACTATTATGAATGTTTCACTCTGTTAATGATGATTTAGTTTGATACTATGGACTCACTTTGATTTGGTTCCTGTATAATTATTACCTAAATACACAAAAAAATCATAGAATGATTTTTAACTTGTCATCCAGACCACAATCACTAGTTACACTTGCGTAAAGACATTTTTTTCCTATCTATTATTATCATTTCTTTTTCTATCATTTGACTGTGGAATTGCCGTGTGGTCCCCAAACTGCTGAATCTTGAACATTATTGGCTTAGGAATCGATATATCACGTATTGTTAATATCATTGGAGGAGTCGATACTTGATATAAAGTAACATGTTTATGAAAAATGAATATACACCCATCGAATGTTTTTTAAACTAGAAATGAAACAATAACTGAGGAGATGATGCTTGGTCTTAACTCTTAAACTATAAGATTCTAAATGACGTAAACAAATTAATGTTTAAGAAATAAGAGTATTATTGATATTTACTAGTTTTATGTTTATCAGACCAATAAAATCTTAACTCTTTTTATTGTCATTTAGTTATTCATACCATCATGATGCAATCACGTCCGAGTCCGAGTCCGAGTCCGAGTCCGAGCTAACGTAATTGATTTCTTCTACTCTTCTTATTTGAATCAGTTAATAGAATTTCAGTAAATCTACAAGTCGAGTTTCCTGTGAATATATATATATATTTGTAACTTACAATGCATAGTTAATATATAGCTTGTTATCTACTGTCTTATCATTCCCTGAATTAATAATTTTATTTACAAAAACTGTCTTCGTCTACATTAACCAGTTTAAATTAATTATTCACGAACACGCATTCTAACATACACACAATTTTATGGCAGACGACGACTTACTGGGGAATTAAAACTACAATATTTAGACATTGGGATGGACAGTGCAACCACCATATGAAATGACCTGTTAATAAAAACTGAATTTTTGAACTTTGTATAGAACCATTGACCAAGACTCCAACGTAAAGAAGGTTAGTGTAGAATTAATCATTTTTTTTTTTTTGGGTTAATTGACATAACAAACCAAAGATACTATACGACCATCACAATTTTTGGTTAGTTAGACACCGCGGAATTTCTTGAGCATTCACATAAAAATGATATCATTGAGACTTACTTGATTAGTGTAATTTTAAAAAGAAAGAAAAACAAGTTTGATCTCTTTTAATTTCTATAATAAATGAGTTTACTAATCAACTAACATTACAAAATTACAATAAGTAACCATGTTGCAAAAGTTCAGTGAAATATATTTCACTTTCAAATAAACGATAAGCACAATTTCTGAATAACAATCAAACCCGAACTATCAAAAATAATTATAGTACATCAAAAACCCTGTTGAATTAAATATTAATGTGTAACAAGGTAATATTCATATTCGTTTTTTTTATTTTTTTTGGCAACAACCTTATATGTACATCGATTTATAATCAATAAAATTATTCATCTCCTTTCAATATATATGTTTTGATATTTTCACTTCAATTATCAAACAATCAACATCGATCTACAATAACAAAAATACTTTTGAAAGTTTGTTCTATTGTATATTTTACTAATTGTTAACTACATATAAATTCTATGTTTTCTCATCAAAAAGTTTGAAATTCTGGCAGATATTCGGAAGGGACATGATTTTGTTTTTCCTGGCATAGAAAAATATTTTGAATATATAGCTTTGTATACAGCATAATGATTCAATTAAATTTATGTTATTTTAATGAGTTTTGATTAAATTTTAGTTAAAAGGTCATACAATAAGAGATATATACAAACACTTAATTAAACTAAATATGACTCTCTTTTTTTTTGATAAAAACTAAATATGACTTTGCAAAAGAAGAAGTTAATTATTGATATTTTCAAATAGTTTATATTTAATTTGAGGTATGTAACAAAGTACTAGACTTACTAGTATTAACTATTGCCACCATCGTGTTATAAGTCATGTTCAAAATTCGATAATATATGTGTAAGTTGTAGACGATTGTTTTGAATACTCAAATAATTACACTATTATATATTTTGAAAAAAGAAACTATTGATTGGTTGATAAAAGGCAGTCAAAAGTCACGTCAAAACTAATGAATATTTGGAAGTTTAAACCAAATTATTCATGGCTCTCCATAATATATCATTGTTATAAACACAACAAGATATGAATCCAAGATTAAAAAAAAACAAGCCAATCACTGAAAATAACTGATCGTTAACACTAACACATTAAGTTAACTATCATATGAACTAAAACTAATTCAGACTTGATTTTAATCTAAAGAGTTAGCCTATTTATATATATATGTACTACTATTTCTTAAAACAAATAGTGGTAACTTATTTTTAAAATAAACAAATCAACCAGCTTAAAAAATAACATAATAAATTAACCCAAATGTTGGAAAGTTTCACCTAATTCTGGTTATAAATTCTCTCTTCCTCACGGCATCTTCCAACAGCCCAAACCACACAACATTATTCATTCTGTCTCCTAAAACAACAACCAATGGGAGAAGCGGCGGAGCAAGCAAGTGGTTTCCACGTAACCACCACTAGGAAGCAGCTCATCACGGCGGCTCTTCCTCTCCAGGACCACTGGCTCCCTCTCTCAAACCTCGACCTCCTTCTTCCACCTCTCAACGTCAGCGTTTGCTTCTGCTACAAGAAACCATGTAACATCACTATTTCAGTGGCTCATGAAACCCTCAAGACGGCACTGGCCGAGACTCTCGTCTCCTACTACGCTTTTGCCGGCGAGATAGTCACCAATCCAACCGGAGAACCGGAGATTCTATGCAACAACCGCGGTGTAGATTATGTGGAGGCCGGTGCTGACGTGGACCTCCGAGAGCTTAACCTCTATGATCCTGATGAAAGTATTGCCAGGCTTGTTCCCATCAAGAAACATGGAGTCATAGCGATTCAGGTAAAAGTTTGCAGCTTAAGACAGTAAGAGCAGGATTATCCCTACACCCCCTTATGGGTTGCTTAATTTTTTTTTTTTTTTTTAAAATTAATAAAAGAACTAATTGCCGGCCGCCACGTGTCAGTGAAATCCGCAAACAATACAAACAACGACGCTAAAATAGGCAACATAAGCAACCATTGTTGGTTTTTTGCGAGACCCACCGAGTATTATATTAATTTTTTTTAAGCACCTCCCTTTTAATCCCCCGTTAATCCTGCTCTAATAGTTCATTACAACAAGTCTCAAATTAAAAAAAAAGTCTCAAATTGTTTATAGGTCTTGTTCTCAAAATATTGACAGTATATTTAATTAATAAAATAAAATGTAGTTTTAAAATTAATTATTTCATCTATATATGTTTAATGTTTCTTTTGAAATTATAAATACTAACGTTAGAATATATCTAAAAAATTAAAATTTAAAAATTTAAACTTTATATATTTATTTAGTTTTTTTTTTTAGATCCGGGTCCTGACAACAACGTAACTCTTATGTTTTTGTCTCGTTGTCTGAACAGGTGACACAACTGAAATGTGGGAGCATAGTTGTCGGATGTACATTTGATCATCGTGTAGCGGATGCGTATTCCATGAACATGTTCCTTATATCATGGGCCGAGATCTCTCGATCCGACGTACCAATCTCTTGTGTACCATCGTTTCGAAGATCTCTACTAAACCCTAGACGACCCTTGATCATTGATTCATCTATAGACCAGATGTATATGCCTGTCACGTCCTTGCCCCCTCCGCAAGAAACCACCGATCCAGACAGTATCCTTGCGAGCCGTCTCTATTACATCAAAGCGGATGCATTAGACGAGCTTCAGACCCTAGCTAGCGGATCAAAGACTACACTCAAAAGGACGAAACTCGAAGCGTTCAGCGCGTTTCTATGGAAACTTGTGGCCAAACACGCGGCAAATGATCCAGTTCCGACCAAGAACTCGAAACTAGGTATCGTTGTGGACGGTAGGAGGAGACTTATGGAGCAAGAAAACAATACTTACTTCGGAAACGTTCTCTCAATCCCATTTGGTGGGCAAAAGATAGATGACTTGATCAACAAGCCATTATCTTGGGTGACAGATGAGGTTCACAAGTTCTTGGAGAGTTCAGTGACCAAAGAACATTTCTTGAACTTGATAGACTGGGTTGAGACTCGCCGACCAATACCTGCGGTTTCAAGAATCTACAGCACCGGGTCCGATGACGGCCCGGCCTTTGTGGTTTCTTCCGGGAGAGGATTTCCGGTGAACCAAGTGAATTTCGGGTGGGGCTCGCCGGTGTTCGGATCTTATCATTTCCCATGGGGAGGTAATGCTGGATATGTGATGCCTATGCCGAGCTCGGTGAACGACAAAGACTGGATTGTTTACTTGCACCTTACGAAAGGACAGTTGAAGTTTATTGAGAAAGAGGCATCTCACGTGCTTAAACCCGTTGACAATACTTACCTCAAGATTTAAAACCCTAATATGTTGGTTAATGCAACATCAGTCATGGGTCATTTGTGTTTTATGTGTGATTATGTTTGTCTTGCGTCTTTGTATTTGAATTATTGTATGTATTATATGGTGTTGCAACCTTGTAATATATGAACTACTATCTGTCAAGATGTGTCTCAAACCACATCCCTCTGATTTATTGTTCAATTACTTCAATTAATGTTACTCAGTTTCATTCAATTACTTGGGTTCTTTTTTGGTTTGTCAATAAACATACATTTAAAGATATAGTGGCACACCAACACTACTACAATATATGGCCAGCTATATTCATTTTTTGTTTGTATACTATATGTAATTGTACCGACAAATCCTCTTATTCAATATATGGCAATCACCTTCGCGCACTATGTCATTATACCTTAACTATACGCATTTGGTGTCATCAGAATGATTCCGTGCAATACCAAAACTCGTCTAGCCACCAACGCCAAAAAACAAACTCTTATAAATTAGATGTTTAATTTAATTTTAGCTTCAGATTTTTTTCTTTCAAAAATTGATTAAAAAATCTCATGTCACAAATTCGTCACATGTACATCATTATGTTTGTGGTTTACAATATATATTTTTATTGGAAAATCAGTTGCAGTTAGCCAGTTACAGATAAAAATAATCGTTTTTGTTGACTATTAATGTTGGGACTTGGGGTACAATCTGCTGAAACCAATATTATGTAAATTTTAAAAGGAAACTTATATGTAAATAATATGATGTACAAACTGGAGCTTCGTTCTTGTGCGGTTGTACCATTTATGGTTTAGTCAAGACTACTCTGATTGTTCTTGGTAACACTGAAAGCTATTTATAGCTTTAATTATCCACTAATTGGTTGTACATTTTCCTAGTGGTTGTATTTAACCCACACAAAAAAATCATTAAGCAGATTTAACTACTAAACCTAAACCTACCTCTACTAATATAAACAAAATAATACTCCCATATTTCCGAAAATAAGATTTTTTAAAGTGTTCACGCTTAGCGTGTTCAAAAAAAAAAAAAAAAAAAAGTGTTCACGCTTATTAAAAATTCAATAAATGTTTATAATTTAATTTTTTTTACTTTATTATACACTTTCTAATAACTTTTCACCAATGAAATTTAATTAATTCAAATATTTTCATTTAATGTTTCTTAAAAATATAAAAAGTAGCTTAAACATATAGAAAATCTATCTTTGTAGAACAAGTAAAAAACTAAAACATCTTACTTTTTCGGAAATGGAGAGAGTATCTTTTAACTAAAATATTGCATACTAATGTTTTAAAAGGTGAATCGATCACTAATCACTTTGGTATACTATACATATGTAAAGAAGTGTGACTAAGATTTTATAATGTTGGTTGGGGAAGATTAGAAATATATGTAGTTTTCGAATATGTAGTCAAACTAGTGTCATAACAACTTGATGCGCCTTTTTATATTGCCAACCAACTAATGTCCTTTCTAACTTTTTTTATTTCACGACTGATAGTTACGTTACGTACTTCAGTTCTGATGATACTAAGTTATTTTTACTACAAAAATGCTAATAAAGAAGATGTTACTTGTAGAATGGATACATCATAGCTTGATTTTACTTGTAGAATGTTTATATGGTAAAACCACCTATCAGTAAGATGTTAAACAAATTATTCTCAAAACTCGTTTCAATTTTTTGACAAACTATCTTATAAAAAGAACTAATTGTAACAATTCTTAGATTTTAGTTCTTGAGGCAAATTAAGCAAGGTGAGCAAAGAATCTGAAACCTAGAAATTTGAAATATCATAAATATATCCCACTATTGCATAGAATGTTGATTACAAAAGAAAAAAAAAAATCATTAAAAGTGCGGGGGTTCTCTTTAAAAAAATATATCTCATATATTAAAACAGAAGTCACGACCTTGATTTATGTGTGATTTTAAAAAAAATAGAATTAATGGATCTATTCTTAGAAAATCATGTTACATTTAATCTTTAATCTTATCATTTAAATTTTGGGCCTACCAAATTTTTTTTATTGGGCTATCAATAATTAGATTTAAATAATAGATGATCCATTAGATTTATAGATAGTATAAATTAAATAGATATAATTTAATGTTGTAATACTATATCTCCATATGTTAAATATTTGTCGATGTTAACTTTTAAAATTATAAAGAATTTTTACTACTTTACTACTTTAAACCAATGAAATTTTTTTTAAACTATATAGTTTATTTTAAAAATTAAACAAAAACTAAATGTTAAATTATTTACTCGATAATATAAATCTATGAAGCGAAAAATTTAATTTTTTAAAAACTTTCTAAGTTTGTGAAATGTTACAACATCTTTGAATATGACAATAAAACAATATTTCACTAATTTTTATATATATAGTTACGATTTTAACAATGAAATAATAATCCAAAAATATATATATAGAATAAGATACAAATACATGCGAAAGTTTGTAACAATCTATTCAATGAAAAAAATATACCGTAAACTTATTATGTTTTAAAAATTGATAGACACACATATATTATAATATATACCAATTTAGAATTGAAAACAAAATATTTATATAAAAATAAATGAAAACAAAAACTCGCGCTATCTAGTAATGTTTTAAAAGGTGAATCTATCACTAATCCAAAATACAAGCCCAATGCATAGAATGTTGATTACAAAAGCAACGTCAACATAAGTTAATTTTGAATATTTTATACATATATATAGATCTTGTAGGTGGAATGCCAAAGATGTATTAAGAATATAACCTAAAGTACGTTTATTTTCCATTCACAAATTACAAAGAAAAGATTTAAACGAGTGGTTAATTCAAAAGCGCACACACGCACATATTCACTGTTATTGCGCATCTTTCGTTCTCCCTCAAAGATTAAATCAATTTTAGTAAACAACTGTTCAGCGGAAGTTAATGGTCCTGAGTTAATTATCAGTTCTTGTCCATGAACCAAACCTCAATAATGTATCTAACCCTAAATCCAAATCACAATGGCACATTCTCTCAAACCATCGTTGTCTTTCCCGTGAAAAAAACCTGTGAAACGTAACTCCTAACCGTAAATATCGTTTTCAATATCTTTTTTTTTGCAAACTAAGATGATGCGGCTCTTGATCGCCTCTCTTGCTATCATCGTTACTTTAGCTCATGCAAAAACCGAGAAACAAGAAGGTGATTACATTTCTGGCTTAAATGTCATTACAAGTAAACATGTTTTATGTCATCAGATTGAAAACTTAATTAGAAAGTTATGGCAGTCTCTGCGTTGAATGTGATGTTCACGAGCTTAAATTCACCGCCCAAACTCAAAGGCTGGAAATCTAGCGGAGGTGATCCCTGTGACGGCTCTTGGGAAGGCGTTAAATGCAAAGGCTCATCGGTCACTGAATTGTATATACACTTTTCTCCTAAAATTTAATGATGAGCCCTAGTTTCAAAAAACTTACTTGCACTACAAGTTATATTCTGTTTTTTTTTTTAATCTGGTCCACAGACAGTTGTCAGGGTATGAGTTAAGTGGATCGCTAGGTTATCTACTAAGCAACCTCAAATCTCTCACAACTTTGTGAGAATCCCACTTAATAATCTTTTTTAAAATATTAGTATTTCAGAAGATAAACAATCAGGTTTTAATTATTGTGATAGTACAGTGATCTCAGCAAAAACAATCTCAAAGGAAACATACCTTACCAACTCCCACCCAACATTGCCAATCTGTAAGTTCATACATTCATTTTGTTATATATATACCCTTTTTTTTTCATTTTGTTATTTTGTTATATTGCTTGACATACAAGAAACGAACCCTAACCTTGACATTGATATACAGAGACTTTTCTGAGAACGAACTCGATGGAAACGTACCCTACTCGTTATCTCAAATGAATAAACTCAAAAGCATGTGAGTGAAACCAAATAAAATTAGTAAACATCTTTTGTTGTTAATTAAGTATTAAGAGACTTATTAATTTATATGTGAAATGCAGTAATCTTGGACAGAACAAACTCGATGGAGAACTTTCAGATATGTTTCAGAAACTCTCCAAACTCGAAACTGTGTAGGTACAATTCCTTTAGTTATGTTTTCTAACACAAAATGTTTACACAAATCATTAAACATGAGGACCTTACACACTCCCAAATTCATGAGTACAGGGACTTCTCGTTAAATAAACTCTCTGGGAAATTACCTCAGAGTTTTGCTAATCTCACAAGCCTCAAGAAACTGTAAGAATAAGAAACAAATCTTTACTTTTTTTTTAATTTTATCAAAAATGCTAAACTGGGGTTTTTTTTTTTTTTTTTTAATTGTACAAGACATTTGCAGGAGAATCGATTCAAAGGAGACATAAACGTACTCAGGAACCTTCCCATTGATGACTTGTAAGTAATTAAGAGAAAACCCTAACTTGTTATCGTCGAAAATCAAAATACTTAGGAACATTAATTAGTTGTCTTCTTACGTGTGATTAAAGGAACATAGAAGACAACCAGTTCGAAGGATGGATACCTAACGAACTCAAGGAAATAGACAGCTTACTGTAAGTTAAACAGGTCGCGTGCTACACAAGAAACATTTTTCAACGTAGAAAACAACATTTCACTCTGTTTTGTAATTGATTCTGTTAAAAGGACTGGAGGAGGCAACGACTGGTCAACAGAAACTGCTCCGCCGCCACCACCAGGTGTTAAATACGGTCGAAAATCCGGAGGATCTAATCAGGGAGGAGGTATGAGTATCGGCACCGGACTGATGATAGCCGGAGCAAGCTTAGGAGTTCTTGTCTTAATCATAGTTCTGATCGGTCTTGTCTCCAAGAAAAAATCATCTCCCAATCCTCACTTCATCGATGAAGACAACAGCCAACACACGCCAAGGCTCAGATCTATGAGATCTCATGGATCTTCACAAGAGCTTCGTATCGACTTCGGCAACGATTACAAAGGTATGTTAAAAAATTTAACCTAACTTGTAACGCAAGTTACTAATCAAGAGGAGCTTTATATTGCAGGTAGAAAATCGTTAGATTCAGATGATGATAATGCGCAAGGTGTTGGATCAAAGGGACTAAAGCATTCGGTTTCATCGCGTGTGATGTCTTTTAACGATACCGAGTTCGCGAACAAGCTCAACGCGAAACGAACCACTTCGACTCGTGCTGCTACAGAGTTCGAGCTATCTGATCTGCAAACCGCAACAGCTAATTTCGCACCTGGTAATCTACTTGGAGAAGGCTCAATAGGACGTGTTTACAGAGCGAAATACCCTGATGGACGTGTAAGCTTCTGACCTAACTTGATTCACAAGTAACATATGTATTTGATTAGTTTTGTTTTTTGCTTCAGACTTTGGCGGTTAAGAAGATAGATTCAACATTATTTGATTCGGGTAAATCAGAAGGGTTAACGGCTATAGTGATGAGCGTCTCGAAGATTCGGCACCAGAACATAGCAGAGCTCGTAGGTTACTGCTCGGAGCAAGGTCACAACATGTTGGTCTACGAGTGTTTCAGGAACGGTTCGCTCCACGAGTTCCTTCATTTGTCAGATTGTTTCAGTAAACCTTTGACTTGGAACACAAGAGTCAGAATCGCCTTGGGAACCGCTCGAGCCGTTGAGTACGTTCTTAAATAAACCACACATGCACAAACGCAACGTTCTTTACTTATGACCATGTTGTTGTGTTTGTCTTTGTGTAGATATCTACACGAGGCATGTTCACCGTCTGTGATGCATAAGAACATAAAGTCTTCTAACATTTTGCTAGACGCGGATCTTAACCCTCGTCTCTCAGATTACGGCCTCTCAAAATTCTACACTGTAAGACATTTAAATTTAATTCCCTTTTAAAGTCAAAGAAGTTTGGATTAAGAGTTAACAGTATATATGAATTATATGGTGTGACAGAGAACGAGTCAAAACCTTGGAGAAGGATACAATGCACCAGAGGCCAAGAACCCTGATGCCTACACGCCAAAGAGTGACGTCTACAGCTTTGGAGTCGTCATGTTAGAGCTTCTCACTGGTCGAGTTCCATTTGACGGGTCAGTTCCATTTTAAAAGCACTTACTTGAGCCATAAGATAACACTTTTTTGTTCATTCTTTTGGTCTGTGATATAAACAGAGAGAAGCCAAGGCCGGAGAGATCGGTGGTGCGGTGGGCGACACCGCAGCTTCACGACATAGATGCATTATCGAATATAGCAGATCCAGCATTGCACGGACTTTACCCACCAAAGTCATTGTCAAGATTCGCTGACATTATCGCATTATGCGTACAAGTGGAACCGGAGTTCCGACCACCGATGTCGGAAGTGGTGCAGGCGCTTGTAAGGATGGTTCAAAGGTCAAGTATGAAGCTTAAAGATGATCTTAGAGCACACGACGAGTATGATTTCTAGTGTTAAATAATAATAAAAAAGTAGCCGAAGACGCAGGAGATATAATATTATTTTGCTGAATAAAACATACATCTGAATAAGTAGCTGTAAGACACAGGAGATTCATTTAACATGTAGACATTGTTTTGTTCTTTTTGTCTATAAAATGTAAACACTTATTAAGGAAGCTATTGCAGAAGTTGTTGATGAGTTGGGAAGGTAGCTTTCCGGTACTCAGCAAGTGCCCATAATGGGAAAGTGTTTCTGTAAGTAGCATAGTGTATCAAGCAATTCCTCATGAACACTCCTACTATCTCCTGCACATGTAATAATCAATGAAACATAGACCATTTGAATCCCAACACTCTTGCTTTTATCAAAGATGATAATGTCTAACCTGTTGAGGGAAATCACCATTCTCCATTTGAGAATTGATGATAATTTTTGCAGCACGGTGAAGAGGTGTTGGATCTCTCTCAGCCTGTCCCGCGTGAACCAGACCCATTACTGCCCAAGCTGTTTGCACCAAGTTTGATATTTTCCCTTCTGATGGTATGTATCTCTACGTACAAGGAGCCATGTTAAAGAAAAATCAACACTCGTTCCATAATTAAGGTCATTTATTAAGTGCTTGATCAGCGTAAATACCTGTTCAGGGCAAGACAGATAGCTTTCGCCCCAGCCTCCATCATCTTTCTGTGTCCTGAGTAAGAACTCAACACCTTTACGCATAGCCAGACTGGTTTTATATGTTTTGCCAGCGGCTGCTAGGCCGGCCAGAGCAAACCATGTGCCGTAAATGAAACAAACTCCCCAATTCCCATACCTATCATGACTCGAGAAAAAAACAACATTCTTTTGTTAGGATTCTTCATATACCATGTACGAATTGTGCTTATAGCAACATACCATGAACCATCTTGCGTCTGTTCGTTTTCTATGAATTGGACAGCTTTCTCGATGGACCTGCTTATCTCTTTTGTCTTGTAATCTGGATAGAGTTGCTTAAACAGAACCAAAGCTTGTATAACAGATGAGGTGCATTCCACATACTCACGCTCGGCCATAAGATTGGAAAGAAATTCCGTGGGGTTGAGCAGCTGGAACACCAGTTATAAAGTTTAAACACTCTTCCTAAGAACTTTTAAAATCGCCAAAAATATGTAAACATCCTTATGTTTTTTTTATTCAAGCTCTTACTTCAATCCATTCATATGCACGGACGGGCTCCCAAGCAGTCACACCTCCATTCTCACTCTACATTAAAATGAAGTCGTAGCTGGTCAATCTTAATAAGAGCCCTTGGACACAGTCGAAGTTAGTCTTATAGATTTAAAAACTTACCTGAAAAGATAGCAAGAGATTAACAGAATCGTATATTTGTTCAGGATCCATTTTCTGGCCAACAACTTCAGCTGGCATCGTGGAGAGAAGCAGGCAACACTATAAAACGAAAGAAGTGCTATGAGGCATAACTCTCGTGGAAGCTCCAACAAAACTTGTTATGCATCAGTCAGTGACTGGTTTGATTACCTTTAACGCTTCAGCCGTACAATCTGAAACTTGCCATCCATGATCTCGATCAGATAAAGTCCACGCGCCTTTGGAGTTATGCCGGTACATGCTCTTAAAGTCACCAGAAGGGTTTTCTCTAACCTGCAAAAGTTCATTGATTTAGGGCAAAAACACATTCAACTCTTCTTATAAAAGTTCAAGCTGTACTATTATAATAAAAGGATATCGAACCTGAGATTTCTTGATATAATCATGTCCTTTATTCAGCACATTGCCAGTTTCATCAAAGAGATTACTGGAAAGTATAGCTTGAACCGCAAACCCTGTATCCCATAGTTGACTTCCAAAGCTCTGCAAAAAAATCTATAAATTTTAAAAAGTATCCATTGCATATACCAAAAAAGAATCTGATTTTCACTCCATTAGTCACCTGCATTTTCAGTCCATCTTCGGCGACCCACATGTAATCCGGGATTCTAGCAAGATGCTTCTTGAAGTAGTCCCCATTAGGGTCTTCAATCCAACACGCAAGCATGAACAATACCTACCGGGAAAAAAGTTCAACACAAAATTCAAACATACAAATTCTTAAGAGAGTATATGCCGAAGGGTCATTCAAAGGCTTACCTTCTCAACACAACCGATGGTGATATAATGGCTATTCTCATCTTCGTAATGTATGTGTTTCATTGCCAGCCGCAGAGCTTTTTCCCTCACAAGCTTGTTTAACGGCCAACGCGTAAGGAACGGCTCCACAACAACGTAAAGAGCATCCCATACCAAATCTTGTGCCAAAGGATGGTGAAAATACATGTCCTCCTGCCGGAAGAGCAACCAGATGTTTATGCTACGGTGACATACAAATACAAAAGATTGAAGAACGGTTTGCCATACCTTTGCGTATAGACGCCTGGTTTTATTCCAGTTGATTTCCTCGTAAGGCTGCAAGTGGAGCTCATCACGCAGTTGCAGAATAAGTGGTGTTATGGGACCAACAAACCTCTTCCCATATAGATACGACATAGGCATGTAAACCATCCGGGTATAGCACAAAGTTTTTGCTGTATTATATTTTGCGTCAAGACAAACATAAAAAAATCACCACTTTAAACTGAGACAGTTACTAAAATCTCAAAAAATGGAAACAGAGAACAAACCTAAGTGTATTGGAAGAAACGAAGGTAGCAACCAGATCTCAGGAGGCATCGGATTGGTTCCTGACCAATCATAGAGTCCAAGTATCTACATAAACCAAAAACAAATTAAATGCAGATTAAAAAAAAAAAACGTCAACTTTGCAACATCTCTCCAGCATATATAGTCATCAAGATTTACCGATAGCCATATTTTCCCCCACGAAGGAATATAAGTGACACCACCACGGTCAAGAATCCACTGTCTTGCCCGTTTGCACGCGTTCTCTCGTCCCCCATTGGGACCTTCTCCGAGTATACGCAAGCAAATGTAGTTCAGCGCGGTGCAGAACATAATACTCCTACCTTCTATGTGTAACCCCCATCCACCATCTTCGTTCTAAAAAAATTAAAACAAAACAAAGAGCAAAACGTTAACTCATGTGAAGATGATCACTAATCTAAATCTGCCTAAGTGAAATTTAAGTAACCTGATGGCAATAGACATGACGAAGCATCTCTTTGCGATGTTCTTCATCGAATACTTTCTCGAGGTGTCCTGTGATATACAAACAAAACACCTGCACGAAAATAGAAAATCAAAACCCTAAATCCCTAATCTCATTGTCCTCTTCGTCATTTTATTACGGGAGACGGCTTCTTTTTTAAACTACTCGCGCGCAATAGAAACACAAACCTGATAAGATCATATGGGCTTCGTATGGATTGATAATAATAGCTGATGGGCCCATAATCGAAGCCCATAAGATCTTATCAACACGCTAAATCACTAATAAATAGTATTCGCCGTTTGACTTAATCGAAAGGGAAAGTGAGAGAAGAAAAACACACCAACGGAGGGAGGAAGAAGAGAGGTCCGGTGATTTCTCCAGGCCAGTGACCGTCGGAGGCTTGCAAAGCTGAGAAGAAAGAAACTCCTCTGCGTAACGCATCCGTTGCTTTCTCGTGAGTTATGCTTTCGTTGCCGTCGATCTTCACAGGCGGGATCGCTTGCTCGAATCTCGCCTCTTTTAGAAACTGTGCGTACAATCAAATTTAACTTCAACTCAGCTCAAACTAAATACTACTCGAGTTTAAAAAAAAAAGAAAGCGAATGGCAACATGGCCCATGACATTTAGGGCCCAAATATAAATTTGTTAATAATATATTCATTCAAACTAACAAAGGTAAATACGAAAAATTATATATATATAGTCAGATTATATCTAGTTTTATATAAATGTATTTAATTTTTTTTTATATATGTATAGTGTATCATTACTTATAATTCATTAATTAACATAACCAAACAAAAAAAATAAATTAAAAACAAATATAATAATATTTTAAGGGAAATACCCTAGGATAACAATAAAAAAATTTATGTCACAAATACAGACTCTAAAAATCAAAATGACCAAAATGTTTCATTAAAGAGGTAAATATACACTTATACCAATAGGGTTAACTAATATAAAGTTTAGGGTTTAGATTTAAGCGGTGAAGATTTGGGATTTAGACTTAAAATTTTATAAAATAAAAAATAAATATTAAAAATTTGAAAATTAAAATTTTAAAAATAGTTTCAAAAAGTATTTTTTGAATTACAAAAAGAAAATTTGAAAAAAAAATAAAAAAAAAATTCGAATTTGAAAACATATAATCTAAAGCTATAAAAATAAATTATTTGTTTAAATTTTGTATATATATATCTAGGATATTAAGGTAATTTTACCTATTAAATTAAACATTTTGGTTATTTTCCTCCTTGTGTTCTATTTTTGTGATCAAAACTTGAAAATGATCTATTTAGGAGAATTGCCCATATTTTAATACATGTAAAAATAAAAATGAAACAAATGTATATAAGTTATATTTATTTAAACTATAAATTGGACAAAGTTTAATATGCAAAAAAAAACTATATATAGTTAGTATTTTTTTTTGAGCAAAATATAGTTAGTATATATATATATAGTTTTAACATAGTAAAACAAAGGGATATGAACTATATATATTTATTCAAACTATAAATTGGACAAATGTTAATATGCAAAATATATGTATAGTCAGTATATATATACATATATTACAACTTATACAGATAAGAACCCTAGATGTTTCAATAGAAGTATTTTGTTGGGTTTTCTATGGTTTGGTTATTCAAATCACCTCAAAATTAAATAATGGAATATAAGTTTAGAAAGAAAAGAATATTTAAAATTTTGGACTACTTTTTGCAATGATTTTTTTTTTTTTTGAACCACTACTTTTTGCAATGATAAACAAAGAAAACTCACTTCGAAGTCACAACCTTGATTCATGTGTGATTTTTTAAAAAGTAGATATATTTCTAGAAAGTCATGTTAATTTCTAATTTTATCATTTAAATTTTGGACCTACCATAAGTTGGGCTATCAATAATTGGATTTAAAAAATAGATGATCCATTGGATTTATAGATAATATAAAGTAAATAGATATAATTTAATGTTGTAATACTAAACCTCTATATGTTAATTATTTAAATATTTTCGATGTTAACTTTTAAAATTATAAAGATTTTTTTTTAAATAACAAAAATCATATTATCTAACAATGATTAATCTTTACTACTTTAAACCAATGAAAAAAAATATTTTAAACTATATAGTTTATTTTTAAACATTAAACAAAAACTAAATGTTTAATTATTTACTCGATAATATAAATCAAAGAAGGGAAAAGTTTTATTTTAAAAAAAAAATTTAAATTTGTGAAATGTTACAATATCTTTGAATATGACAATAAAACAATATTTTACTAATCTTTTTATATATAGTTACGATTTTAATAATGAATAATAATCCAAAAATATATATATAGAAGAAGATATAAATACATGTGAAAATTTGAAACAATCTATTCAATGGAAAAAAATATACCGTAAACTTATTTTGTTTTAAAAATTGACAGATATATATATATATTATAATATATACTAATTTAGAATTAAAAACAAAATATTTATATAAAAATAAATGAAAACAAAACTAATGCGGTTCGAGATCTAGCGAGAATTAAAAAAAAAAACGTACTTGCATTCTCCACACGATATCACTGCAGCCTTTAACACGAGAACGGTTGATCAAGAAATGCCGGCGAGCTTCTTCGACGGCTGCTCGTTCCTCTGCTGTGCCGGCTTTGGGATCAAATTCCCATGTTTGACGTCCGACAAAGTTGTTGCTACTGAACAAATAAGGGTCTTCCCCATTTCCCTCTGCTATCTTCAACTTCCACATAACGACAATGATCCTATGTATATACACGTACATGTCCCTTTAGATATGTATACTGAGTTTAGACGTTCATACAATTACTCGTATGATGATATACACAGTAGTCTGTAAACATACGTACGGTAGATTAATAAGATTTAACGCTATATAACGCTTTCTATAAACATGTATAGTCTTAATATGCACATGTTAATGTATTACATATATATAGTATGGTTTTATGTCTTTGTTTTGATATGATAGAGAGGATGAAAGAGGATAAGAGATTACTTGTGTTGGGCTGATGTTTGCCTTCTACGATCGGTTATTAGATAGTTTAGAAGAGGTTCGTGTTGGTATGATTATATATAGAGGTCGAGGACGCATTGAATAAGAATAATTTAATATGGGACTGTTAATTAAGGAATTCAATAACTACTTTATTAATTACTCTTAGTGTGTGTTTTCTATTACGGGTCTCTTTTATTGTCGCCGACGTGTCATTGCGTAAACATACTTTTATATGCTGGAGTATTTGAAGTAATCATAAATGAACTCACAAGACTTTTTTTTTTTTTTCAAACAAAAATGGTTAAATCCGGATCTATTAAAGACACAGACCTAATCCCCTGGTAGAGGTACAACCCACGGATAGACCCTCTCCTGGGCATTCAAATGAACCGAAAACAATAGTTCATATCCGTGTGGCCAGCGGGATTCGAACCAGGGGCTGTTTATGAGTAAATTAAGTTCCTAGTATTCAACGTAAATCATTTATCTCCAGAAAATCAAATTCAATAAATGATACAACCCACCTGTTTAGTTCATGTGACACAACATAGAAATGATGTGAAATCATCTATGTTGTGATTTCGCTAGAGAGTTTAGAGCAACTCAAGATATGTTAATTAATCGTTTTTTCAACAAAAAATAAAAAACTAATCATCGCTGAAAATATCGTCTCAGATTAATTTTCGATCTTTTTCAAAATACATTAATGTTAAATAAAAATCTATATATGTTTACGTTTTTTTAAATTATAAACTAATTTAATTTTTAGAATATAATCTATATATACTTTTAAGTTTCTTGGTATTTTTTTTATTTTTATATTTGGATGTTTTCGACTATTCCACTTGCATATGTTAAAAGATACTTTCTCCGTTCTCGGAAGTAGGATTTTCTAGATTTATTCTTTGTTCAAAAATGATAGATTTTCTATAAAAAAATTAAAGTATTTTTAGTAGTTAATGTTGAAATGTTGTATACTTTTAAGAAAATATTTGAATTGGTTAAAAAAGTGGTTGATATTTATTAAAAAATGTATAGTAAAATAAATAATAAATTTAGTTGTAAATATTTATTATATTTTTAATATACTTGAGTAATTTAGAAAATACTTCTTTAATGGATGACATGGTCCCTGATTTTTCTAGTCAAATCATATACAGTGCATATAATACATGGATCAAATGTATCAATCAGCATTAAATCACGACTGTTGGCAGACCTAACCATAACGGTAGATGCGGATGAAGGCACAGATGTCATCATCCTAGCTTCTTAATATGAGGAGACATGGTTCGTATACATAATGTTGCGCACATGATCGTTATGCTCTTGATCTAGTAAATTGACAAAATCACGACTTAAGTCAGTCACAATAAAACCCTTATACGCAGCCACATGTAAAATGAGCCCACACAGAGAGCTTTGATCTATAATCCGTCGCCCCTGATGTGAAAGGTTGGTAGTACCGTTTCTAGCTGTTTTATTCGGCATTCAGACATTAAGTGAACTCACTGACTATTTAGCTATGCAAAATGATTCGGCATTCAGACATTAAGTGTCTTGTTGAACTAACTACTATTTAGCTATGTAAAATGATTTGGCTCACTCAATACAAATATTTCAAAAAATATTTTCCGAATTGGTTCAAACCTTTATATATAACATATACACTAAAAACGAGATTTGATAACCATCGAACACATGGATTTTTTTTTGGGATCAAATCAAACACATAGATAATAAGTTAATATTTTGTAACATTACAATATTTTTGAATTATACATGGGTATCATAGTCTCACAGAAGTGGTACATACTAGTTATGTGTTGCTACGTATCGGTTCACTGTTAATTGCTATGTCGTAATGTTAATTCCCTAGCAACATTACAACATTCCAATATTATCTGTGGTGGTACTTATTTTTGCAATTCAATATCTTGGAATTACGTTCAGTTTAAACAAATCTTAAATGTAAAATTAATTATAATTTAGACAATAGAAAACGTATAAATACTGTATAAATGTATCCAACGCTCACATTTACAATATAATTTAGACAATATATTACATCCCAAGTTCATCGGAAATTTTATGCTTCATAAATACTGTATAAATGTATCCAACGCTCACATTTACAACCGAACGTTTGAAACCCACCGTTTACAACCATAATATCTTAGGGCTTTAAATACAAAACGGCCATTGTTTTTAATTATAATCCAAAACTCCGACTTCTAGATAGTATAGTACACTAGTCTCTAGATGAATTTTGTGAGATAGATGATTCTTCATTGATACTCACGTAACAACCGATAAACAAAAATTCTATTTTTTATCTAGTGGTGAATATGGAATAGCGCTTGCGCAAGATGGACTTTGGCGCCTTTAGGTAGTAAGTAGTAAATGACAAGTCGGGATGCTTCTCGTATGAATATGACACATGAAATATTACTTGCTTCACAAGCCAAATATTCAACCACCAACCAGTATTTAGATATACATATATAAGGTTGCGTTGGCGTACAAACCCCACACATGCAAATTACTTTTGAAGTGTGACGTTCCTTTTTGTTTTCTAAGCGAAACGTGACAAGCCAAGAAGACCATTATATATGATGAAAACAAGCTTAGAAGATGAAGTTGATCCATGTCAATTATATTCACATATAGTGGATCATTTTGAACATATAAATTTTTAAAGAACAGGCTTTGTAGGTATTGGAGTCGTCGCCATCTGATAACCACTTGAGTCTCAAGCAACAGTTAAGCGGGGTCAATCTTATTTTGCTATTGGATTTTCACTCTTTTTATTAGAGCAAGTTTATAAGATCCTCTGTTAGTGAGACTTAATAAACCTTAGATCTTCCATGCACAACTTTGGGGGATTGCATTTGCACAATCTTTATTCATTTGAAAAAAACACTTGTTTGGGAAAAGTTATTTATTTTTGTCAAAAGAAAACAAACCTAAATATACAAGAACGTGCAAATGCAAACAAATGCAATTAATACAACAATAAAATAGTTGAGTAGATTAGTTTTGTATAAAAAAATGTTACATGCAAACGCAAATCAAGACAATCACGGAAATTCTAAAGAGACACTGACACACACACACACAACATCCAAAAACTCGGGCAGAAGAGGATTCACATATTACAATCCAACCTCAAACTTCCAAAAGTTTTCAATCTTCTAAAAAAAACTCACAGATGAAAATTCTAGATAATGACTAAAAAATTTCACGTAAAATAAAATGTTAAAGACTAATAATCATTTGCAAATTTTGTTTAGGTTTTATGTTTACTAAAACTTATAAAATTAATCAATAATTAAATGAAAACCTCACAACGAATTATGTATGAGTGGACGTGTAAAACAATTCAATTTGAACTACTTCTCTTCTTTTCTCCACATATATTACGTGCATCTCTATATAAATATGCAATTTTTTTATTAGATCAATAATAATTAATCAGAATTTAAAGAATGTGGAAGTTGAAGATAGCAAAGGGAAGCAAAGAGGAGCCCTACTTGTTCAGCACCAACAACTTCCTCGGACGGCAAACATGGGAGTTTGATCCGGACGCCGGCACATCAGAGGAACGAGCTGCCGTCGATGAAGCTCGCCGATTCTTTTTTGACAATCGTTTTAGGGTTAAAGCTAGTAGCGACCTAATATGGCGTATGCAGGTATTTATTTCTCTCTTTTTGTCAACTATATTTTTAGAGATTTAAAGTAGGATTCCCAAAACAATCAGAATATATGATTTCTTCTATATTTTAGATTATTTTGTTTGAAATGAAGTCTGGCGGTGATTTTCCTTGTTTTCGGCATTGTTGAGACTTGAACAAGAATATAGAGCTGAAAAATTATATAATGAATAATTAAACAAGTTCTTGAACACCTTTTTAATATTTGGATATCTCAATAAAAAATCAATTGTTATGAATGACTGCCGAATTCATAATTACAATCGTTTATGAATCACTGGCGATTTTTCATAAACAATCTTTAGTGTCAAGTCGAACTTATATGATCATTACAAGCTATATATTTCGGTTGATTCTATCTGCAATGCACGACTAATTTATGTCTAAATGTATACGATAACTCTATAAAAAATTACACAATAATCCAATCTTCTAGCAGGACTCGGGTTCGATTTCAGAAAGATACAAGAAAATTTTCTTTTCTTTTTTTGATACAAAACTTTTTAGTTTAAAAATAAAAAGACATAACATCCCATTGTTCTTGTAAAACATGCAACTGGCTAAAGAACGTGATTATGAGTTAGGTCCATATTTTTAGTTTTTGGCTAACCCTTAAATTCCAAAACCGTTAACCTTATTATATAAAATAAAATAAAAAGTATACAACTCAAAGAATATACAAGATAGTTATCTTATTCAATCTTCATTGACTGGGTTCGCTAGAGTAAATAACTAAATATAATAACCCTTGTTTTCAAACTGCAATACGGTGGCATAGTGATTTTATTAGATGCACATCCTGCTGTTTCGCTTTGTCCTTGACCCATTGAATGATTGTTACAGTTCTTGAAGGAGAAGAAATTCAAGCAAGCTATACCTTCAGTGAAGGTTGAAGACGCCAAGAAACTCACAAGCGAAACAGCTTCAAATGCGTTAAGGAGAGGAGTCAGTTTCTTATCATCATTGCAAGCAAGTGATGGACACTGGCCTGCTGAAAATGCTGGTCCCTTGTTCTTCCTTCCTCCACTAGTATTCTGTCTATTCGTCACTGGACATTTACATGAGATATTCACTAAAGAACATCGTCGAGAGATCCTCCGGTATATCTACTGTCACCAGGTACATTATAACAGCCGATCCATTGACAGTTATATAGACAATTTAGAAAGACTTTTAATTAAAAATTATATAAATTTGGAAACATGTGTTTAGAAAAACTATTTCTTAAATTTTAAGATTATAAGCCAATGTTTCGTTTGTCTATGACCAAGACCGACATAAGTACATCTTGGAAAACGTACCTCTTATGCTACTTTTTAAACTCTTTTCATTCACTTTTATCATGTCTTTGTTTGTGCAGAATGAAGATGGTGGATGGGGACTACACATAGAAGGCCACAGCACGATGTTCTGCACCACATTAAACTACATATGCTTGCGCATACTTGGAGAAGGTCCAAATGAAGGACCTGGGAACGCATGCAAACGTGCCAGGGAATGGATTCTTGGCCATGGTGGTGCAACATATATACCATCTTGGGGCAAAACATGGCTTTCGGTTAATATAGAGTTCAATTCGCAAAAGAATATTAAGATCAGAAGGTTGTATTGATTTTGGTTGAATGTTTGTAGATACTCGGTGTATTTGATTGGTCAGGAAGCAACCCCATGCCTCCAGAGTTTTGGATCCTACCTTCATGTCTTCCTATACATCCAGGTTTAGCCATGTGTTTACATTGTAAGACTTTTCTTTAACTTTAGTTTGATCTAAATTTAATAAACTTATGCAGCAAAAATGTGGTGTTACTGCCGGTTGGTTTACATGCCAATGTCTTATCTTTACGGGAAGAGATTCGTTGGTCCAATAAGTCCTCTTATTTTGAAACTACGTGAAGAAATCTACTTGCAACCTTATGCAGAAATAAACTGGAATAAAGCACGCCATCTATGTGCAAAGGTTAGATTGGTTTCTATAAATAGTTCTTCTAGGAATAGAAATTCACAGAAAACTTTCCACTTTTATTTTTAGGAAGATGCATACTATCCTCGTCCACTGGTTCAAAATGTTATATGGGACTGCCTTTACATGTTCGCAGAGCCTTTTCTTACATGTTGGCCATTGAACAAGCTTCTTAGGGAAAAAGCTCTTGATGTGGCAATGAAACATATACACTATGAAGATGAAAATAGCCGTTATATCACCATTGGATGTGTTGAAAAGGTAAAACAAATACAGTCTACTCAAAGACTTTTTATTCAAGTTACCTGAAAACCTCAGTTTTTTTTTTATATGAAGGCATTATGCATGCTTGCGTGTTGGGTTGAAAACCCTAATGGAGTTCATTTCAAGAAACATCTTTTGAGGGTTTCTGATTACTTGTGGATTGCAGAAGATGGGATGAAAATGCAGGTAACAGCTAGGGTTTAGAATCTAAAGCTTGACTTGCAAGTAATCTATGAGAAACTTATTTCTTGCAGAGCTTTGGAAGTCAGTTATGGGATTCAGGGTTTGCACTCCAAGCTTTACTTGCAAGTAACCTCTGTAGTGAGATACCTGAAGTACTCAGGAGAGGACATGACTTCTTTAAAGACTCTCAGGTTTGATATCCTCTCTGCATTATGACTTTTAAATGATCATAGCTTACTGAACTGAGGTTTTTGAAGGTTAGAGACAACCCTTCGTCTGACTTCAATAGCATGCACCGTCATATCTCCAAAGGGTCATGGACTTTCTCTGATCGAGATCATGGATGGCAAGCTTCTGATTGCACAGCTGAAGGATTGAAGGTGATTTGATTAGTCTACTGTTTCACTTACTGTAATAGTTCAGCTCACTGATCTTGCTTTACAGTGTTGCCTGTTGCTCTCCATGATGCCACCTGACATTGTTGGGCCCAAAATGGACCCTGAACAGTTATATGAGTCTGTTATTATCTTACTGTCTCTACAGGTGAGCTTTAATATCATTACAGAACACACTTTGCTCTATATGCTGCTTCATGATGAGAGTTTTTATGTTAATTTTCTCTTGGTGCAGAGTAAAAATGGAGGTGTGACTGCTTGGGAGCCTGCACGTGGACAAGAATGGTTGGAAGTAAGAACTAAATCCCCATCAAGATCTTATTACATCAAAAGGCTTGTGAAATAATCTAACTGATCTTGTTTCTTTCTTGTTTATTCAGTTGTTAAACCCTACCGAGTTTTTTGCCGACATTGTTGTTGAGCATGAATACAATGAGTGTACTTCATCAACAATCCAAGCTTTGATTCTGTTCAAGCAACTATATCCGGATCACAGGACAGAAGAGATCAACAGTTCCATCAAGAAAGCTGTTCAATACATAGAGAACATACAGATGCTTGATGGTTCATGGTAACTTATTATATATTAGCTTTTTTAGGCAAGTTGGAACTGTTAACACCAACAAATTTTTTTGATTAATAGGTATGGAAGCTGGGGAGTTTGTTTCACATACAGTACATGGTTTGCTTTGGGAGGCCTAGCAGCTGCTGGGAAGACGTATAGTAACTGTTTGGCTATGCGTAAGGGAGTTCATTTCCTTCTCACTATTCAGAAAGATAATGGAGGTTGGGGTGAAAGCTACTTGTCATGCTCCAAAAAGGTATCATCACCAAGTACCATGAAATGTAGACGTTCTGAAGTTTCAAGAAACATATGTTATGTATATAATCTGGTTTGGTGTGCAGAGATACATTCCAAGTGAAGGGGAGAAAACAAACTTGGTGCAAACCTCTTGGGCAATGATGGGTCTACTTCATGCAGGACAGGTTCAGAATCTTGACATGCTAAGTACTTTTTCTTCTTTCCCCTTTGAATTGTTTCTTCTAATCTCACATTAGGCTGAGAGAGATCCTACTCCTCTTCACCGGGCTGCAAAACTCTTGATCAACTCCCAGCTAGAGAATGGTGATTTTCCTCAACAGGTACTTCTTAAAACATTAAACAAAGTTAACATAAAACCACTCAAAAGATTTATGTAGAAGATTAAAAATAAGTACTATCCCATGTCTAACATCTTTGTTGCTTCTTAGACACTTAACACACACACATACACTAGCAACACACTTAGACTGCTGTGGTTCTTCAATTTGAAAGACTTATTATACTTGAATGGATGCAAACTAAATCTTCCAGGTCACATGATTTTTCTAGCTTAAATGTATAACTTATTAAATTCTAAGAACACAATTTGTATATTTCACAGGAGATAACTGGAGCTTTCATGAAGACCTGCTTGTTACACTATGCAGCTTATAGAAACATCTTCCCAGTGTGGGCACTCGCAGAGTATAGTAGACTAGTTCCATTGCCAATGAAAAACCCTGAAAAGAGAGAAAGATAAGAAGAAAGATTCGTTATCATAACTTCTCAAAATCAAAGGGTCACTTTTGCTTATAAGCTATTATTTATATGCAAATGGTTGGAGTTTTCTACTAAATAAGCAAACTAATGATCTCTTGTTTGGATCTTTAGTTTATATGTACGTATTTTACCACTATATGTTAATATGTATGTAAACAAGATTAACCAAAATCTTTTTCAATCTCTTCTACCAACAAGTAATCTCTTCTTTGTCTCTTAATTATCTATCATCCAACTCCAGAAGAAACCTATTATAAGATTTCTTTTATATGCAATAAATATGCAAAATGTTACAAATGTTTTTTTTTGTAACCGGGCATTCATATTAAAAGCAAAAGAAATGTAAATTAGACTAAAATGTTACAAATCTTGTAGTAAAAGATTCATATCACTGAAAGAAATTAATGTTTTAGAAAGTAGTTTTTATCTACCGTCCGTTGCAAGGCAAGTTTCAAGAGGTGATTAAAGAAGTGATAAAGATCTTCAAATTTAGACCATTTGTTACACTATTTCAATATTCAACACGTTGAAACAAAAAAAAAATGGATAAACCACAAAAAAATCAATTTCTCTTCTGAAATTAGACTATAAGCCAAAAATAAAACCCTTAAATAACAACACCATTAGAAAAAGAGGCAAACCTTGAACCCATTCATTTGTTTCATCCATAAAGAATCTTTGACCAATCAAAGTGAAGTTATTATCTTAAAGACTCAAGAGAAAAGAGATTAGGTTATCTTCCTTGATACACAAGAAACATAAAGGGAAGAATCATGTGGCTACCAAAAGCAAACAATGGAGGAAAGAAAGAGACAGGAAGTGGCTCAGTTGCAGTTGCAATAGACAAAGACAAAGGAAGCCAGCATGCTCTTAGATGGACAATAGAGAATCTTGCTTCTCGAGGCCAAACCATTTCACTTATTCATGTCCTCTCTAAATCACATTCTTCTTCAGGTTCCAAATCTTCTCATACTCACCATGAAACTACTTTCACCATCTAGGGTTTCTTCTCGCGTGTTTATCAAGGCAAGTTTGTTTGTTTGTTGCAGATATTGAAGATGCACAGCAAGGGGACAAGATAGCGAAAGATCTCTTTGTTTCCTTCCACTGCTATTGTTCTCGCAAAGAGGTATTCAGATAAGTTTAGCAGAATCAAAAAAATTTTGACCTTTTAAGGTTTTTTTTTAACACTTTCTTGGAGCAGATAAATTGTCAAAACGTATTACTTGAAGATGCAGACAAAGTGAGAGCTATTATCGAACATGTTTCAACTTCTGGAATCGAAAACTTAGTCGTTGGAGCCCCTTCACGTAATAGCTTCATGAGGTATTATTATTACAGTATATATATATATATATTATTATTCTTCCTTCTTTCAGATTTTTGTAACAATATGTCTGAATATATAAATCATGTGACCATCATGTTTGAGCAGACGATTCAAAACGGACTTGCCAACAACAGTGTCAAAATCAGCTCCAGATTTCTGCAATGTTTATGTCATTTCAAAAGGAAAGATTGCTTCAGTGAGAAACGCATCTCGTCCTGCTCCTTTTAAAAGCTCGATGCAGCCATCTGAATATGAAAATCAACCGCCTGTTACTCCTTCAGACCATAGCCACTCTGCAGTTAGTACACCATCTAGGCCACGCAAATCAGCTGAAGCAGATGCTACAAGGTAGTAACATAACTGATTTCTTATGATTTGTTTAGTCTAAAAGATTTAGAGACTTATGTTTTGTTTTGTTTTGTTTTTTGTAGGTCACCGTTAGGGAGAAGACAAGTGAAACCATATGGGGACTTATATGATTCAGATAGTGACCTATCATTCATAAGCCCATCTTCACATAGAGACTCTCATGACATCTCCTTCATCAGCTCAGGGAGACCTAGCGTCGACCGCTCTTCCTTCACACTTGACTTTCCTGAGTCTGGAAGAAGCTCAAGAATCTCAACAAGCTCAGAGCAAAGCATTGGGTCACATCGCTTGGGGATCAAGTTTAGTGATCCTGGTTTCCCTAATGACTCATCTACAACATTCTCTGAAGAGAGTGGTGGAACATCTTCATATTCATCTCAAAGCGTGGTTAGTAACTCAAGACCCTTCATTTCATTTAGAAGGTTTGCTTAGATGTGTGTTTTGTGTTGTTGTTTCAGGATGATGTTGAAGCTGAAATGAAGAGGCTGCGTCTAGAGCTAAAACAAACCATGGATATGTATAGCACTGCCTGCAAAGAAGCTTTAAGTGCTAGACAACAAGTAATGAAACAAGCATCTGAGACTTTAGTTTGGTTCTTTTTACTTGGTCCTATTGTGTGTTTGTTTCTTTTTTAGGCAAGTGCACTGCAGAAGCTGAGAACAGAAGAGGAAAGAAGGTTGGAAGAAGCAAAGAGTTCAGAGGAGGCAGCAATGTCAATAGTGGAGAAGGAGAGAGCTAAAGCCAAAGCAGCATTGGAAGCTGCAGAAGCTGCAAAGAGACTAGCAGAAGTTGAATCCAAGAGGAGAGTTAACGTGGAGATGAAGGCACTGAAGGATCCAGATTCATTCTCTCATGGATTTGTTAGGTATAGGAAGTACACAGTTGAAGAAATAGAAGAAGCCACTTCAAACTTTGATGAGTCTCGAAAGGTTGGAGAAGGAGGTTATGGTCCTGTGTTTAGAGGCTATCTTGATCACACAAGTGTTGCTGTTAAAGTCTTACGCCCTGATGCAGCTCAAGGAAGATCACAGTTTCAGAAAGAGGTAATAAAAAAACACAATCTTACAAGTATGTTTTCATCTTAATTTACGAAAATATAGTAGAAATACACTACTAAATAATAAGATAATAATATTTTTTTTAAAAAAATCTTATGTAAATATATGGTTCTATTAAAATCGTAGATTAATAATTACTATATCATATCAACATTCACAAAGCATTTTGTTGTTTATTATTTTCAAAATGAATTTCACCTCTAATTTTATATTTAGTTTTATTGAACAACTATAAAAGTAAAATTTTATTATTCTATGATATGCATTCAATCTATATACATCAAAAAATCTAATAAAAATAGATGAAATTCAAATTTATAAATTTGAACAAATATATAATATAGTGAATGAAATATTCTTTCTTTCTTTTCTAGATTAAAAAGAAAACTAAATCTAAATAAAAATTCTCTTTAAATTAATAGATTATCATAGTTCACATCTTATTAATTTATAGAGTTATATATGTTTAATGTTTTGCAGGTTGAAGTGTTAAGCTGCATAAGACATCCAAACATGGTACTACTTCTTGGAGCTTGTCCAGAATTTGGAATCCTTGTGTACGAATACATGGCCAAAGGAAGCTTAGAAGACCGTCTCTTCATGAGAGGCAACACACCGCCGATTACTTGGCAGCTACGTTTCAGAATCGCTGCAGAGATAGCCACAGGACTCCTCTTCCTCCACCAGACCAAACCTGAACCAATAGTCCACAGAGACCTCAAACCAGGAAACGTCCTCCTAGACTACAACTACGTGAGCAAGATCAGCGACGTAGGGCTAGCAAGACTAGTCCCCGCAGTGGCAGAGAACGTTACACAGTACAGAGTCACATC
Organism: Brassica napus; assembly: GCF_020379485.1. Taxonomy (NCBI): domain Eukaryota; kingdom Viridiplantae; phylum Streptophyta; class Magnoliopsida; order Brassicales; family Brassicaceae; genus Brassica; species Brassica napus. Next base: position 47,429,713 of record NC_063449.1, on the reverse strand, counting down.
AGCCGCAGGAACGTTCTGTTACATCGATCCTGAGTACCAACAGACAGGAATGTTAGGTGTGAAATCAGATGTGTACTCTCTAGGGATCATGCTTCTACAGATCTTGACAGCGAAACAGCCGATGGGTTTGGCTTATTACGTTGAGCAAGCGATAGAAGAAGGGACGTTAAAGGATATGCTTGATCCAGCAGTACCGGACTGGCCTATGGAGGAGGCTTTGTGTTTAGCTAAGCTTGCGCTTCAATGCGCAGAGTTGAGAAGAAAAGATAGACCTGATCTTGGGAAAGAGTTGTTGCCTGAGCTTAATAGGTTAAGAGACATTGGTGAAGAGAGTTTGGAGAGTGTGTTCTATGCAGATAGCCAAGGAAGGTCTCCAAACACTAGCCAAGTCTCCATTACATCAACTGTGAGTTTCTTTTTTGGTTTGGTCTGATAATGCTGGTAAAGTTTTTGTCTTATGTTTATTTATTTTTTTTGGCAGAGTGATCAGTTCATATCGAACCCGGAATCTCCAGCTGCAGAATCTCAGTCCTAGCTTTGGAATTATCTTGTTGAGTGGTAACAGAAAAGCTTTTCAGAAGTGAAAACAAAGACACAGCAAGTTTCTTTGATGTTGATCAGAAGCTTGAGGAAGAAGTCAGCGTAGAGAGCCCTAGAGAACATAACGCCTTATTATCAGGCCCATATGTAGGCCCATCATGGGTATAAACCCAGTTCATCTGAGACTATGAGTTGCATAATCAAATATTTAACTACGGCTTATTACATAGCAGGCCCATGAGTTTTTGTATAATCCCAATTGATTAATGTAAGGGCCCATTAATAAGCCCAATTGTTCGGACCGGTTGGCCTAAACCGGAGCTGCTAGTTATTAAAACCCAGAGAGCTTCAGATAAACCCTGTAATAATAATCTCTCTTCTTCTTCATGTGGGTAGAAGCAAAGTATTGGTCTTTGTCTTCTCCATCATGTTAATGGAGCTTTCTTTCAACACATACGAAACCATAACATTTATTTCTCCTCCTTTACAATCTCTTAACTTTAATTCCAACTCTCTCTTCTTCTCCCCTCGTCGCTTAACCTTGTACGGCGGCCGAGTCTCTGTCTCCGCCTCGTTAAATCACGGAGAGTCCAAACCTAGCTCTGATTCTCCGCAGACAAACCACGATGACCAGCTCTCACTCGCCCAGGTCTCTATTTCAGTGTTTCTCCGACAAGAGATTGGTCTGTCTGAAGCCGATTCGGTTTATGTTTCCGAGAATTGTCCAAAGTACACGAGGATGATCGTGGAGGGTGTTAGGGATTTGGAGGAGTGGGACTCGTGGAAAGGGAACGAGGGTTTAGGGTTTAGTGAGAAAGTGGTTTACATGGTGAAGCAGAAGGGTGACGGTGGTGGTAAAGTTGCCTTCTTGGAGAGTCTTGGTTTGAGTTTGTCTTCTGCTATGTACTTGGCTCACTACGTGTCCTCTGAAACACTCCCAAAGCTTCTCGATAAGGTACAGAACAACAGCTTGTTTCAGTTCGTTTACATTCTGTCTAAATTGCAGAACTAATATCACAGACACAGTAGTTGAAAGAAGTATTGGTTCTGCATCAAAAATCTCTAGGTGGTGGTTAGGCGTGATTACTGTTTAGATGGGCATTGGACCAATATTTTGAACTCCTAGACCGATTTTTTTAAAATCAAAATCAATATTCAAGAAATCGCTAGGTGGTGGTTAGGCGTGATTACTGTTTAGACGGGCATCAGACCAATTTTTTGAACTCGTAGACTGATTTTTTTTAGTCAAAATCAATGGTCAAGAAATCGCTAGGTGGTGGTTAGGCATGATTCTTGTTAGGTGGGCACCTGGACCAATTTTTTGAATCCCTAGACTGTTTTTTTTTCAATCAAAATCAATGTTCAAAAAATCGCTAGATGGTGGTTTGGCTTGATTACTGTCTAGATGGGCACCTGGACCAATTTTTTGAACGCCTTTTCAAAATCGTTTTGGAAAAATTGTTTCGTTTAGACTCGACTAGGCAGACGACTAGGTGCCGCCTAGACCGATTTTTAAAACACTGATCAAAATGGAGTTACTAGTGTTGTCTGATTAAGTTGATATGGATTTGGATTTGGTACTGAATCTCTTGGATTTGGTCTTTATAGGTTAAGTACCTGAAGGAAATATTCTTTTCTGGCAGTGATGAGAACGGTCTTGTTGGAACCTATGCACGTCGAATGATGCTCTACTTATCCATCCCCATTGATGAAGATGTGCAGCAAACTCTATCCTTTTTTGAAAAGGTTTGTTTAGTCTTTCCTCAGTTAATAAGCATCTCATTTTTTTTTTATAGAAGCAATGTGTTTTTATAAGTAAATGGATGTTTAAATGTTACTTTAGATTGAAGCAAGGCGTGGAGGCTTGGACATGCTAGGCTCTGTAGACGCGTCTTTCAGGTTTTTGATAGAGTCGTTCCCTCGGCTTCTTCTACTTTCAGAAGAGAATGATATGAAACCTTTGATAGAGTTTCTCGAAAGCATTGGTGTTCCTAAAGATTCCTTGGGGAAGGTGCTTTTATTGTACCCTCCTGTCATGCTTAGCAAAGCTGAGGAGATGAAAAGAAGAGTAGCCACAGCTCTGGAGAAGGTATATGCTATTTGATTGATTTTATGTAAATAGCATGGAGCTTATACCTGATTATTTGCAAACTGGGGGGATGTATTGATTCAGGTTTGTCTTGTGAATAAAGATTCTGGAAAAGTGCTGATGAAGTATCCGTGGCTTCTTTCACCGAGCATACAAGAAAACTATTCACGTATCCTCTCGTTATTAGAGAGTGAATCGGTAAAGCTTGAACATTGTTATGTTAAGCTGTCTATTTATCATTGTTGTCCCATGATTAGTTCTAATCAGACAGTGTTTGTATGATTTTGCATTGTCTTAGGTGCTCAAAACGGATATTGACCATTCAATAAGGAGATGGCCTTTACTCCTCGGATGCTCAACGAGCAACATGAAGCTGATGATAAAGGAATTTGATAAACTAGAGGTTAGAAACAAAAGGATGGGAAAGGTTATACCCAAGAGGCCTCAGCTTTTGTTATATAAACCACAAGAGTTTCTCAAGGTAAAAAGAAACTACCAGCTTCACAAGATGTGTGTACTCTTTTTACCTTAAATGATTCTTCATCTTGGAAACAGGTTGTTGCCTTTCTGGAAGATTTTGGGTTTCAAAAGGAGATCATCGGTCAAATACTATGTAGATGCCCTGAGATATTTGGCTGCAGCATTGACAAAACTCTGCAGAAGAAGCTCAGCTTTCTCACTCGTTTCGGTGTTTCCACTACTCATTTCCCAAGAATCGTAAAGAAGTACCCGGAGTTTCTCTTATACGACGCAGAGAAGACAGTGCTTCCTCGGTATCTATCTATCTCTTCTCATCACCTTAAGTGAAATCTTTATTTAGCATGAGCCTTGATTTTGTGAAACCATTTGCTCTCTTTCAGACTTAAGTACCTGATGGAGATTGGGATATCAGAGAGGGAGATTGCTTTCATGATACGTAAGTTCTCACCGTTGTTAGGATACAGCGTCGACAAAGTGCTTAGACCCAAGTTGGAGTTTCTGGTGAAGAGCATGGAGAAACCGGTTAGAGAGGTAATAGATTACCCGAGGTACTTTAGTTACTCTCTGGAGAAGAGGATAAAACCGCGGTTTTGGGTACTCAAAGGGAGGAACATAGAATGTACATTACAGGAAATGTTAGGCAAAAACGATGAAGAGTTTGCTGCTGATTTCTTGGGTTTAGGAGAGCTTCATCAAACTCACAGTGAAACCTCTTAGGGGATTATTATATAGGCTACAAGTTCCTTTGATCACTATGTTATGAGTCTTGGTGATGTCTCTGGAGCTTCTTCAGTTTTGTTTGTTTGTATTTGTTCATATAGCTGCTAGTGTATTTTTCACTTGTACTGTTCTTGTGTACAAGTGTGTGTTTTGTTTTGTGGCTATTAATGCTAAGTTCTTACTCACCGAAATTATTAAAAGTTGTAACTCTCTTAAAGAAGCCTATAGAATGGTAACACTCATGTATTAATCAAGAGTAAGAAGTGGTAGAAAGATGAAAGCTAGTAGAGTGAGGGTAAAGAAGATCCATATAGGAACACATGTATATTAATCAAGAAGTAAGAAGTGCTAGAAAGATAAAATCTAGAAGAGTGAGGGTCAAGAAGATCCATAAAGTCAAAGATGTGGTTGAATAAAATGTATCTAGAATTGTTAAAAGTGTAACTTATCTCAAGAAACAGAAACATCTCATTTATTCAGATGAAAGGAACACACAAAACCAACAATCCATGTGACTCATTCATAATCATTACCAGCCTCTCTCTCTCTCTCTCCCTATCTCTATGTCTATGTGCAAGAGATGGTCTTTAGTGCAAACAAACAGCGATGGATAGGTCATAGGTGTAATGGTTCTCTCAAAGGAAAACCGGAGCCATGACAAGAGTTATAGTCGCGAGCATTTTGATGAGCACATGAATGGAAGGACCAGCCGTGTCCTTGAACGGATCTCCCACACTGCAAATTTCAAATGAAATTCTCATGAGAAAACCACATTTAGGAACTGAGATTTGTTTGAAGTAAAATGCTTACGTATCACCGGTCACGGCCGCTTTGTGTGCTTCACTTCCTTTGCCACCGAGTGCACCGGTCTCTATGTATTTCTTTGCATTGTCCCAAGCACCACCCGCTGTGTTTAGGAATAATGCCATTAAGATACCAGAGACTGTTGCAAACATGAGCATAGAAGCTACAACTTTAGCTCCCAGCAGGGGTTGTCCCGTGTAGTATCCCAGGACCCGGAATACCAAACCTGAGAGAGAGTCCAAGAGGTTTGTTTAGGTCACAATCTTCTCGATTCAGTTAGTACACGAAGAATAAGCAGACTAAGAAGCATTGCATAATTAACTTACCAACTACAATGGGTGATGCTATAGCTAAAGCCCCTGGCTTTATCATTTCCCTCAAAGCTGCAGATGCGACGATGGCGACACAGCGACTGTAATCTGGCTTCTCCTTGTACTCCTGTTAGAGGAGGTTATTTTTGCTAGTCAGCAACGACAAAGAAACACAGGAAACGAGAAAGCCCTCGAAATGGAAAACTATGCTCACCATTATGCCAGGCCTCTCAATAAATTGTCTTCTTACTTCGTTAACAACCTCTTGTGCAGTTCTGCCAACTGCTGCGCATGCCCAAGCACTAAAGAGGAAAATAAGCATGGAACCCAATAATCCACCTACGAAGACTTCTGGGATAGCTATATCAACCTGTTTTGATCCGAGGATGAGAATGAGACGCTGTCTGAACATGGAGGATACAACAAAGGTTTGCAATAACATTTACCTCTTTGAAAGACACACTAGCAAAAGCTGAAACCTCGTCCATATACGCACTAAAAAGAAGGAATGACGCAAGTGCAGCAGATCCAATGGCAAACCCTTTTGTTGTTGCTTTTGTCGTGTTCCCAACAGCGTCAAGAAGATCAGTGATCTCACGGACACTTTCAGGCTACACGAGACAATTATTACATCTAAATTAGTATAAATATAAGACAGCAGTCTTTCAAACCTATCGTGTGACATTTACCTGCTGGCTCATCTCGACAATCCCACCAGCGTTATCAGCTATGGGGCCAAACATGTCCATAGTAAGAACATAAGCTGCAGTGCTTAGCATTCCCATTGTAGCAACAGCTGTTCCAAATAACCCCCCAGTGGGGATTCCGTTTTCATCAACTAGTCCCGAGGTATTGCCCAGCCAGTACGCAGATATTATAGCGACACTTATAACCAAGACAGGAAGAGCTGTCGATTCCAGACCCAAGCTGACCCCAGCAATTATATTGGTTCCGTGACCAGTCGAGCTAGCAAGAGCCAATGTCCTAACAGGCTCATGCTTATAGTCTGTATAATATTTGGATATCCAGACAAAGGCGTAGGCTGTGATGATGCCAACCAACCCACATAGAGCGAAACTGAACCAGGCAGATGGAGCTTGTTCAGTGTACAGCAACCAGCGAGTGGACTACAAAACATAAATAATGTTGTCAGAAGAAGATTCAAGAAATAAAAATTTCAGTAGCGTATATGTACACTTATTTCCATGTGTGCTAAAAATCAATGAGAAGTTTGAAGCAAAAAGCAGCATTGATTCTCAAAAGAAACATTACCGCGCCAAAAGTCAAAACCGCTAATATAATCGTCAGAGAATATCCTTTCTGAAGTACAGCCATTGGATCCTCTACCGGAGATTTAACGCTAGCATCACGTGTTCCTTTGATTGATAATATACCAATTGATGATATTACCAAGTCAAAAGAATGAACAACTAGAGGAAATAGGATAAAGCCTGATGGATCTGCATAATACATTAAAATTACATATTTTATCATTTAATTCCTTCAAATTGCAAAACCTTTTATACTAATTCAACCACCACTGCTGGAAATCGCCAGGTGATTATACTTTAACTTGACACATAACACTAAAGATGACATGAAAAGTAGTCTTCCTTCAATTTTCCCGCTATGCTAACTCAGATTCATACAACGTATTCTAAACTATAAACTCTATACAAATTCTATATGGCTTCTCAAATCCTAATGAGTAATAATGTATCCTTAAGGATAAAGTGGCCAAAACAACCATAAAGCGTAGCTTATGTTTTCGACAACAAGTGCAATTTTATGAGCTTAAGTTTTCTTCACAATTTCTTAGGGTTACGTCTATTATAATCCTAAATGTCCTTTTGATTTTACCAGAATAAGTCAGGAACTGAAACCATATATCAGAAATATTTCATGTGAGAAGTAACTTTAAAGATAGATCTCCTACGAACCTTCAATTTTGCACTTCTTAGCCATTGTTCCACCTAGTATCATAGCGCTGATAATTTCTGCAGCTATACTTTCAAATAAATCAGCACCTCTGGCAGCACAGTCCCCCACATTGTCTCCAACCTACAAGAAAATGAAAATACTTACTTTTTACGATTTTGAATTTGACGGGTATACTGCAGAGTGTACATTGAACATACACAGAAAATGTGAAAGTGAGTGCCAAAAAAGACAAAGATGGAGTACCAAATCAGCAATAACAGCAGGATTTCGAGGGTCATCCTCGGGAATACCCTGCTCAACTTTTCCGACGAGATCTGCCCCAACATCAGCTCCCTTAGTGTATATTCCACCACCCAATTGAGCAAATAAAGCAACAAACGAAGCACCAAAACCATATCCCACGAGAAGAAGAGGCACTGTAAAGATATAGAAAAAAAATCAACCAGTAAATCTAACAAGCCAATAGATCATGGAAACTATACAGCTTTCAGCAATGAGATTCTATGAACACCGTTTCTGGTTGAGCATATAGGGTTGACTGCTCAACACAGGTAATAACGTAATCAAGAAAATATCACTGAAAATGATCCTTGGAAAAGATAAAAATTAATCTTCTGAGGTCCGTACGATGATGTATAGCATATGCAGACGAGATGAAAATGTAATTAACTTTCATAACAAACAGAACAGAGGACTTACGGTCATTAACACTCATTGCGCCTGGTGAATCCACTCCCAACCAAACATAAAACGTAGAGTAAAGGATAGCTATACCAATCACAGCCATACCAACAACAACCAGGGCTGAAAACCCACCAGCACGAACGGCTATCTGCATTATATCCCCTTCTTAGTAATTGGTGGGTGATATGTGTACGTCGAACAAAAAATAGCTATATTAAAAAAGAACCTGCAGTGCTTCTCTCGCAGATCGTCTAGCAGCACTGGAAACCCGCACATTAGCACGAACTGACACCCACATTCCAACATATCCAGCAATACCTGAGCATAGCGCCCCCAAAAGAAATGCGGCAACAGTAATATAAGCAGACATCGCCCTACAGTAAACAGCAACATAAGCTGAGTATCATTCATAAAAACAATAATAGTAAAAAGATTAAACATATCTTGTGTATGTAATCATGCATATTCACCTTCCTAAACCAGCAGCCTCTTGCTGGGGAGTCAAGCTACGGAATAGATATATGCAAAGAATCACAAAAGCTAGCAAGATGGCCATCTTGGATATAGTACTATACTGCGTTCTGAAAAAACCTTCAGCTCCATCACGTATAGCATCTGATATCTAGAAGTAAGAGAATCACCCTCACAAATTAGAATTAAATGGGAACAAAAAAAGAAGCCAACATCATGATAAACACCACATAAATAGAGTGAGCTTACCTGAACCATCTCTGGAGGCCCTTCATCTTTCGCTAAAACCCACTTGGTTAGATATATTGACAAGAGGAAGCTGAAGATGCATACTATGAAGACGAACAAGATGATAGGAGAGGTACTAGCTCCCATGTAAAAGATCGCTCCGAAGCACAACAGTAGAATTATTGAAACAACACGAACATTCAATTTCCTAAGAATCCGAAATATCTGCACACACACGAAAAAAACGAACTTTTTACAACCAGGAATCAAAGAAGCTAAAAGAAATAACATCACAGAATCGTAATGATCTGACGCAACCAATAAGAAAATAACTTACCAGCGGACTGTAGGTTTTACTACGCATGTTGGGAAAAGCCCTGGGCCTGTCATTGAAAGACATCAGACTGGCCTGCTCAACATCTTCATCCATCATCATGTTTTGAGCCGAGTTTGCCCTCCGGACTATAGGCTGAGACGAAAAACCAGTGCTATGGGGCAACTCACCCCCAGAACTTGGACGCTGAATTTTCGATATTACACTACAAATCTTCTCCCAAACGTTAAACACCACAAGTTATAACAACCCCTCTGAATCAATCAATATCTTTGATCCCAGCTTCTTCAAACTTTCTCAGTCGGTGATGAGTAAGAGCTGTCACAAAGAAGTTTCCACCACAATCAAATCTCCATAGAAAAATAGAAAATGTATTAATTCCTGATGATTCTCTTCACCTACCGAATTAAAATTAAATTCCCTATAACCAAATCAAATTCACACACAGCGCATGAGAGACCCCAAGATCTAATCGAGAGAGATTTCACTGTAAAAATCAAAAATCAATGCATCCTACTTAATTCGCATAACGACATTACTTCAATCGCGTTAGATCTAGCTTCCATACTATGAGAAATTGACATGATCTAGACCTTGAAATGAATGCGTTCGGCAGAGAAGAGAAAATACACGGCTCCTGAGGGGAGTGATCAGAAGGAAATCGCCATTAACGAAAGCTTGCCCTGCGACGAAGAATCGCTCTCTCCTTCTCTGTCTTTGTCTCCGATGACTTTTCAGAGAACTTTCGGAATATTCTTTTTCATTTTTTGCTCTATTTTCTTAAATTAATAATTACTCTCACTCCTCAGTGGTTGAATAGTAATTTCACGGGGAGTGACACACTTTCTCCAATGAGAAGCTGCCACGTGACCACTCTCTTCTACGTTACTGATTATGGCTCGAAGGGTCGAACTATTACATAATTATTATTATCCTAAAGGCCCATCAATTTTAAAATGCTTCCTTGTTGAAAAATATTTAAGCCCATATATACGAACTTAGCCCTGCGAAATAAGAACCACCATTAACTTTATACATGCAAATGAGCATCTCTAAATCTTTTCAATAGTTGATTATATAATAGCATTTACAAGTAAACTAGGTGGTTGACCGCGAATTCCCAAATGTTTTTGGCATTGCTATGATATTTTTTTGTCATCAATATAATTTTTTTTTTTAATTGAATGTGAATTATTTGGCATATATTTTTTAATATTTTTTATATATTTTATTTATTTTGATTATTTGATTACTTTTTAAAAGTACAAGTATGATATTTTATAATTCTTAGTTAGATTTTTTTCCATTAAAATAGAATTTCATTTTCTTAAACATTCTCGTCCGTATCATATATATATATATATATAGTTTAATAGGTTTGAAGATCAAGTTTTTCGTATAAATTGTTTATGAAAACATGAATTTATATGACGAATAAATTCACCATTACAACTAAAGTATACATACACAAATATTATTAAGAATTAACATAACTGTATATATATATATATGTCTGGGACCTTGTGGTCGAGTGGTAAGGAGAAGAACTTAGTACACCAACACATTTAAGATCGATCCAAATGATGCGTGAAACTAATTCATTTTACTCATGGAAATTAGAGATTAGTCTAGGTTGCACCTTATCTTAGAGATTAGTCTGGATCATTCCATAGATTTAGGATACATTTAAGTTAATAAAAATGTATAGTTTAACGATCTGATGATAATTTTATTTTAAACAAAAAGTTTATGAATTTATTTTTTATTTTGTAATGTAAACTGGTATAAGAAGTTTTAATCATAGAAATTTAAATGTATTTGTTAACAATAATATTAGTCATTTCTTGAAAATGATCTAAGGTAAATTTGCATTTATTAGATTTTCTATAATAAGAAATTTTCATATATATATATATATATATATATTCAATTTTTTACTTTGTGTTTAAAGTTGTATAATATGGCTCGAAATTTTGAATGTTCAAGAAATATAAAATATTTGAACTTGAAATTTTGAATGTTCAATAAATATAAAATATTTGAACGCTTCTTTTTAAATCAGATGTTTCAAGTTAAATTTTAATTATTAAATGTGTTTGTTTGACAAAAAATGTTTTTATAAATTTAAAGATATATTTTTATTCATAATATTGTTTCGGTTGTTTGGCAACTGTTGTAAGTTTGTTTATGGCTATTTTGCCATTGATTTCGATTTTATAACATCTTTATTTTATTTCTGTAGTGTAAACTGATATAAGAAGTTTAAGTTATATAATTTTGAATGTATTTGTTCACAAAAATCTTAATCATTTTATTAAAAAATTAAGATAAATTTGTATCCGTTTTAATTTTTTATAATCCAAAATATTCAAATATATTAAACGTTTTACTTTGTGTTTTAAAATATAAATTTCAATGTATTAGTTCGCAACAATCTTAATCATTTAAAAAAAATGAGTTGGAGAGGTCCTCCAGTTTTTTGTTTCTAATGAGAATTTTTTGGCTTGGGGTTTCGGAAAAAAGAGGATGGTATAGTCATATTATCTAGTAATCATTATGTTAAATTATTTAATTTGTATATGCAGGAAACTCCATTGCTTCTAGAATATAATGCCTAGATTTCAAAACTAGAGCTTATTGGGTAAATAACAACGTTAACCTTGTACAGAGTTCCACTACAGTATTCATTGATTGATTATTTATCTGTGTTTCCATGAATTAGAATGACGACGTGGCATTAAATTTTTGATAATATTTTCCTAATTTTTTTCCTATTTTTTCTAAATATCTATTTCTGTCTCTAAATATTAATACAAAACATATAATCAATGAATCAAAAATTCATCTTAGAAGTCTTTTCAATCATAACATTACCTTATTCACTATATTATTTGACTTAAATATAAAATATTTTTTAAATCAAAGTTCTCACATGATTCATTAAATATAATCCGTCCAATCTTCAAAACCTAATTATAAAGCAAATATAGACATTATAAGAGATAATAATTATTATAGATACAACTATATTTGTATATGAATATGAAATCATTATATCGATTTTTATAAATTGTTTTCTATTCATTATTCTATGTAGTATATAAATATAAAAAGAATTGATCAAACATTATTACACTTTCTATAGTTTTGAAAATTAGCTACCATTAATTATTATTTTTCATATCATTTAGGTTATTTGGAAAGTGATAATAATTAGTTTTATATTTACCTTTTATTTTAGATCTAATTAAAATAATTAAAATTATAAAAAGTTTCATTCATTATATTATCTAGTTGATAAATATAATAAAAATAATTGATCAAACTTTATTATTCTTTATATAATTTCAATAATTAATTGCCATAAATCATTATTTGTAATATCATTTAGATTATTTGGAAATTGATATTAATTGGTTCTAGATTTATTTTTATTTTAAATCTAAACTAAAAATAAATAAAAATTATTGACCAAGAAAATTATAACAATTTTCTTAAAACTTCACAAATGATTGACATTTAAGAAAAAATCACTTAAATGACTTCTTGTTTAATATATAGGAGATTTTCTATTTTTTATAAATATTTTAGAAACTCATATAAATAATTTTAATTGAAGATAAAATAATTTTGTAAGCCATGATAAATAGTTTTATAAATGCTTTATTTTTTATAAATGACTTATAAGACATATATGGATATTATAAGACATTAATAGTTATTATAATTCTTTATATATGAATATAATATCTTATATAAAAATATGAAATCATTATATTGATTTCTATAAATTGTGTTGTACTAATTATTTATGTAGTATATAAATATAAAAAAAATTAATCAAACATTATTACACTTTCTATAATTTTGACAATTAGTTACCATAAATTATTATTTGTAATATCATTTAGACTATTTAGTAAGTTATATTTATTAGTTCTAGACTTTTTTTTTTATCTAGATCTAATTAAAATAATTAAAAATTGAATATTCATCAACCAATCAAATTATTGCAATTTTTCTTAAACTCTCTTTGTGATTGACACCTAAATAAAAATTCATTTAGTGACTTCTCACCTAAGCAAACAATTCATAACTCAAATCTCTTTATAAATATTTAGAGATGCTCACACACAAAGTAAAATGACAGCCTGCAAATATAAGAACCACCATTAAATTTATACATGCAAATGAGCATCTCTAAATCTTTTCTATAGTTGATTATATAATAGCATTTAAAAGTAAACTTATCATCTATATTTTTCTGTTAAATAGATATTGTTTTTTCTATGTTTTTAAAAAATAATATTTTATATGCATATTATAGTAAACCCCATTTCTATTTTATAGAAAAAATGGCAAAATACATTTACAATACAAATATTCTCAAAATGAAAGCTGCAGAACAGGGAATTACAGGAACTGTTAATGTTAACAATAAAAGGAACCAGAAAAGCTACACCAAATATGAAGACATGATGTTCCAACTGATCTTCATATGACTAGGCATCGAAGCTACAAACCGCAAGAGATCCGGCTTGCTGCTGATCCCTGGGCGAAGCGGATCCGTTTCCCGTTGGTTCAAGACATGGAGAAACTTGGCAATGTTCGGAAGCACCATCTCCCGGCAATGCAGATGCAGCAAAGGAACTTTAGACAAGACGCTTCCCTTTTGGATATCAAGACCTTCTGGCCTGCGCAGTTTATACTGTTTCCCAGTGGTTGGTTCAACATCAACCTGAGGCATCTGTTTCCATCTCTTGTGGATGAACCAACCGTACTTATAGTCACCTACTATTGGTGTACCGAGAGCTTCAGCACAGTGTACACGTAGCTGTTTTGAAGAAAGGTCAGTGAAACAACACAAAATGGTTCACAAGAGGATTAGTGAAAGTAGTACTACCTGATGCTTTCTGCTAGTGATTGGACGAAGCTCTAACCATGAACATCCGTTGATCATTGGTCCCAATACTCTATACTCTGTTATTGCTTCTTGTGAAGCCTCAAAGCCTGAGCCTTGAGCTAAAACCACCCTGTCTGTTTTACCATCATCCAGTAGCACCTAAACACAAGTGTTTTTTTTCCGAATCATTGTCCAGATTCACGCATCAGTAAGTATAATCAGAGAGATACCTTTGAAAGAGGAGCTGAGATTACTCCTTCTCTGTCTTTTGGAGAACCAATCACCAGTGCCCAGTATCGCTGATACATCGCTTCACATGCTTTGTTCCAAGCCTATAATTGTGCAATATTAACAATAATTATGCTCAACCTTTTGCTTCTTAGACCTTAGTGTGTTAGTGTTCGTACCTTGCACCTTGAGTTTCTCCCTTTGAAATCACTGAACACGGAGTGAAGATGGTCTATACTTTCTTTGGTTCGACCCATTACTAAGAGACCACTAGTTTCCCTATCAAGACGATGCACCTGACCACAGAAACTCAAATAAAATGTCCAAAAAAACAAACAAAATGAATTATTTCCAAGTAAACGGTGAATATGTGAGTTTTACCAATCTAGGACCTTCATCGTTACCATAAGACAAAGCTGCAGCTGCAAGCGCGTCCATGCTGTTATGTATAGGCACATTCCCCTGAAAACAAACAAGGTTGATCAACAATAGAATGTAACAGCTGTGTAGGAGTAATGAGAAAACTCTATTACCTTCACGGGAAGCTTAGGTGGCTTATTAAGAACTATAATAGCAGAGTCCTGCATTGCAGAAACAAAAGGTTAAACGAATGTTTTTAAAACTGGACCGGAAGCTGAACCGGATGATTATTCGAGGAGTCACGGTTCAATATGGTTCAACCGGATCAAACCTTGTTCAATAATTTGGTTTAATATTTTAAAAATATTGTTAAAAGTAAAATTAATAAATATGATACATAATTAAAATATAAATAAATATCAAATATAAAACAATATACATATAAACTAGTTTTTGTTCATATGATTAGTTTATATATTTTTGATAGTTTTAATGATTTTCATATACTTCAATAATTTGAGATACAATCCAAGTACTTGACCGGTTCACGGTCTAACCAGTTATTGGACCCAAGCCGACTACGTTACCGGTTCATGGTCATGGTCGAACCCGGTCCAACCACCAGGTCGGTTTTAAAAACACTGGCCAAAACAAACCAAGCTTAACTACAATGTGTTACCTTGAACCGGACAAGCCTCTGAAGATAAGCGATTTCGTCTGCGTTGGGATACAAGGTTCCACTCGGTATAGTGTCATACCTCCTAGAGATTCTGGCTTCAGCGATAGAAACAGGCAACCAGAGTTTATCTCCAATTTGCATCACCTCGTTATGCTTAACCTGTGTCACAACTAACAAAACTCAAATCCTAGGAAAAATGATCACACCAACAACAAGAAGAAGAACAAAGAAAAGATCAAAACTTTAACCTTTCTCATGCCTCTAACTCCATCTTCTTTCTCCATCTCAACCTTGACACAAAGAAGCAATGAGTGTTTCCTCTGTAGTTTTAACCAAAATGAGGTTTTGACTAAGAAGTTTTACCGGGAGAGGAGACTCACAAGGCCCTTTGTGAAATGGGATTGAATAGTCTTATCTTGGACTTCTTCGAAGTAGTATTTAACCCAGCTGATGGCCGTGACGTGGCCGACGTCTCCGTCAGCTCCGTTAACGGCGTTTTTGCCGAGTAACGGATGGCCGGGGAAAGGAGGCAAAGACATAAGCTGACGTGGCAAAGGTCCTGTCTTTGGAGGTCCCAGGTGTGCTATGTTGTTTGTCACTCGGATAACCGCCGGTTGCGGCGGAGCAACCCTCGAGAACCGCCGCGTCGTCGGTGATGCCAGGTAGGCGTGGCGGAAGCTGTTGAAGCTAGTTATCGTGTTGGTCTTCCACATGAGGAGAGGTTTTATTAGAAGACGAAGAGCTCTCTGTGTTTTGATCAGAGCGCCGACTAAACGGCGATTATAGCTCCCGGCGGCGGAACACGAAGAGATAACTGATAATCAGAGTTTAACTCCAAATGGGCCTGCAAGGCTTTTGTGTAAATAGGCTTCATGTATCCATTAAGAATCTCCCAATTGTGTGATGATGTCTGTATGTTTCAAAAATTCAAAGCATCATTATAAATTTATAATATTTTATAGATCTTTTTTTGGTGTAACAATAAAAATACAGATTTCGATCAACAAAAAGATGAAAATACAAATATTAAAAATGTTATCTTATTATATAAAGCTTGGTTCTTCGAAGTTAATAATTAACACGATAGCGACACACTAATTATATATTTAAGATTGTGACATCTGTTGATCTATCTAATAATTTAAAATATATATATAATAACATATTAACAAAAATGAATTTTATTAAAAAGTAATTATAAATATTATTTAATAGTAATTTTCCTTTTTTAAAATCCTAACCAAAAGATAATTGAAAAAAAATTATTTGATAATAATTTTTTTCTAATATTGTGGCATATGTTTAAATATATAATGATTAAAAATATATATAATAAGATAATAAAAATGAATTTTGAAAAAACTACATTTATATTTCACATCTATATTTAGGTTTAAGTTTCCACATATTATTTCTACAAAACACAATAGTATTTACATGAAAAATATTACCTGAGATTTTCTTTTAATTTCTTGATGCAACTCAAATTTTTATTATCTTTAACATCATTAAATTTCTTGATACAACATAATTTTTAATTTTGATGTTGTTGTCGTACATGAGTATGTTTGAATATGATGGATATGTGTTTGTATGTATAACACAAAATAAATAAATAATTAAACATAATTTTTTTTCGATTAAAAATAAAATAGTTGTATAAAAATCTAAAAGAAAAACTAATTATAAAATAATTAATTTCTTTTTAAAAGTCTAAATAAAATAAAAAATAAAAAAAATAATCTTACTTTATTTATAATTAACTAACTTTACTTTTAATAATTTTTTGTTAAAAAAATAAAAACCAAAATTAACTTCAAATTTTTCATCTGATATGATTGTGACATGTGTTAATTAAAAAAATTAGATTGTGAATGTGTAAATAAAAACTTTTTATTTTCCTAAAATCCTAAAAAAAAAGATTTCTAAAAATAAATTTCTTTTCTATTCTTTTTAAAAACAAATCCTCACCAGAGAGAATGTAAAATTTTATTTAATAGTATTTTTTACTTAAAAAATTAATGACAAACATGATAGTAACAATTATTTAATTAACAAAAAAAACTGTAAAAATATTAGTGGTATTGATAACAACAAATTTTGAAAATTTAACTTTTTAAAATAGTTAATATTAACTGGAAATAATTATTCGATAGAAATTTTATTTTTCTAAATCCTCGACAAAATATAATTGTAAAAGATTATGTAATATAACTTCTTTTTTTTAAATCCTTAAAACTGCAAAAGAATATTTGATAGTTGTTTTCCTTTTTTATAAAAAAATTATATCATATTTTTAAGTCATAACCAAAAGAGAATTGTAAAAATTTATTTGATAATATTTTTAAGAGAGTATTTGATGATGAACATGATACTAAAAATTATTAATTAACAAAAGAAGTGTAAAATTAGTATTGATACGAATAATAATTTTAAAATTATTTATTAATAATTAAAATAACTATTTCATAGCAATTTATTTTTTTCTGAAATTCTAAAGAGAAGATAATTGTAATAGGTTATATGACAATATTTTTTTCTTTTCTAAAATCTTAAAAAAAAGTGTAAAAGAGTATTTAATATTATTTTTAAATTTTTTAATTGTAAATAAAAAGGAGATTTATAAAATATAATGTTTTTTTAAATCCTAGCAAAATAAAAATTTAAAGACTTATTTAATAAAATATTAAATTTTAGTACATATAAGAACATGTATAATATTGTCATTGACTCGATTGGTGTATTTGACTTTCATTTTTTTTACTTTTCATTCAATTTTTTATTTCGGGTTGTGTTCAGTTTAAACTTTAGGTATAATATTTTCTCTAATCCTAAGTACAAAGTTTATAACAATTAATCTATGCACAATGATTATTAAATACAAATATTAACTTGAACTTATGTGTGAAAACAGTTTTTATTATAAAATAAATCTCAATAAAAACAATCATAAAACTATAATAAAATGAATTATTATTTTATGGTTTTTATTAAGTTAAAACATCAAGCAAAACCCTTTGCGTTGCAGCGGAATCATATCTTGTTAAAAATATAAATTAAACATCTACCATATATAATTATTTATACAGTTTTTAATAAAATTAGAATATGAAAATTGTACATATGAAACATAAGAAATTAATAAATATATTACCATACTATTTAAACAAATATTGTTACAACAGAGAAAAGATTTTAAAAATACAAAATGATGATATATTATTATGAGAAAGTACAAGTATCCACCAATAGGTTTTTCAGCACAATTGAAAATAATAAAATAGCTTATTGAACTGAGAGTGGTACATGAAAACCAAATACAGTCACTTTGGCTTTGCACCTTATTACAATGATGAAAAACAAACAAAGAATCAAACATATTACACAGCACAGCCGGAGAATTGTATGAAGTTCACGAAGCTAAACTCAAATCGATGGAGCGAGCAAACCGATAAATAAAATAACCGACCACTATGATTGTTTTGTTGTCTCAAAAAACACAAGAGAAACTTTTGTGGAGACTCCTCCTCAGACAGGCAGGCTTAACGAGTTTCATCCTCCAAGGCACGGAATCCAGCGGTGAGATCCTCGTACAGTTTCTTGAATTTAGCCACAAGTGCAGCCTCCCCTTCTGCTGGATCTTCGAACTTCTGTGACCTGTTTATTTCCATCATCGACGACCACTTCAGTTTCAGACACATTTCACTAGAGAAGCTATATAATGGTTGATTCATGGAGAAATGAGCTTACACTAAACGGTAGAAAAGATCTCCCAAGCGATGCTTGATGAGAGTGTAGGTAATCTTTTGACCGTCCATTCCAGCTGCTCTTTCAACCGCCTGTCGCATCACCCAACAACATTGTGGAGACCAAGTTAGTATCCGGACACTTACTTGCCTTCTAGACAAACCATGAAACCAATTCGCCAAAAGAATACCGACTGAACAAAGCATCTTATTACCTGATTGGCTAGGTTGTAGAAATGGATAATGTTACGCATCATCCACACAGACTTGTAGAAAGGGCAGAACTTGTCATATCTGACAAAACATTCACGAGTTAATAACCCCTTGAGAGATAACTAACAGTAAAACGAAGGGAGACAAACAAAATCTTACGGAGTGAAAGCGTTTTGAGCAAGGTAGTCTTCCCTCAACAGCTTAGCTGTTTCCAAGGTGATCTTGTCACCTTCAGCTAGCGCATCTTTTCCCACAAGCTGCACACAAAGTGTAATGGCACGTGTCAAATAAGTTCCTTAAGAATGTACTATCTGCTAAGAGTGATTATTTTCTATAACTTGAGTTTAGATGCCAAGGATATGTGACAAGTACCTGGACAATTTCATTAAGATCATCTTCCCTCTGCAACACCTCTCTGGCCTTTGTCCTGATGTTGATGAAATCTGGATCGAACTTCTCATAGAAAGATTCCAATGCCTGAGAAAATCAAACAAAAATTTTATATATAACAAGAACTTCGAGATAGTATACCACAACAGGTTTGTACAAGAACAGGAATGTGTAAGCATATACCGTTGAATACTTTGAGTATGAAATCAACCAATTAACAGAAGGGAAATGCTTTCTCTGGGCAAGCTTTTTGTCCAAACCCCAGAAGACCTGCCAATAAATACAACCAAAATGCTAATTAACATATCTGATTATGTACATGTACAATGGAAGAAAGAGAAACAGCCAGGAACTAGATAATTTACCTGCACAATACTAAGGGTAGCAGACGTCACAGGATCCGAAAAGTCTCCACCAGGAGGTGAAACAGCACCAACAATTGTGACACTTCCATCACGCTCTGGTCCACCGAGACATTTCACTTTACCAGCACGTTCGTAGAAAGACGCTAGACGTGCTGCTAGATACGCAGGGTATCCACTGTCTGCAGGCATCTCAGCCTAGAAAACCAAAAACAAAATTAGGTGTCAAGAAACTGAGAAAAAGGAGAATATATATAGTGAGAAGCAAAGACATTACCAGCCGTCCTGAAATTTCTCTCAATGCTTCTGCCCAACGGGATGTTGAGTCGGCCATCATACTAACATTCATCCCCATATCTCTAAAATACTCAGCGATGGTGATTCCTGTAGTTCACATTAACCCCCCAAAAACAAAATGAGGGTCGTAATAAAAAAAAAAGGTTTGTATTTGCTTTATGTCATTGGAAGATGAGATCTGGGCTTCTTCAAATTTACCAGTGTAAATAGAGGCTTCACGAGCAGCCACAGGCATGTTAGAGGTGTTGGCAACCAGTGTGGTACGTTTCATGACAGATTCCTCACGGCCATCAGGCAACGTCATTGTCAATTGTGGGAAGTCCATCAGCACCTAATTTATGAGAAACCATCAGACCAAATATTTTATGTACGTATTTATAAGGAGAAGAGGCATACCTCAGCCATTTCATTTCCTCTCTCTCCACAACCAACGTAAACAACAGCATCGGAGTTGGAGTACTATTTATACAAGAACAAATTAGCTCTGAAAAAAACAATTGATATGAGCAAAATCCAAATGTCACACAGCCTACCTTGGAAAGTGCCTGACTGATAACAGTTTTACCACAGCCAAAAGCACCAGGAATAGCACAAGTTCCACCAAGAACAGAAGGGAAAAGAGCATCAAGGACACGCTGACAACAAGGAAAAGAAAATTATCAGCAACATACGTCTTTGAATGACTATGACCATTGTATGATCAGATGTTATCACCTGTCCCGTGAGTAGAGGAGTATCGGCAGCAAGCTTGGATGCAACTGGCCTAGGCGTACGTACAGGCCAGCTCTGACATATTAACAAAACAAACCAGTTAGACACAGTCAACGCATAGCTAAACGTTTGCGAGTATGTAATTTAAAACCTGAAGCATGGTGTACGACTTCTTAACCCCCTGGAATTCAAGCTCTAGCACTGTATCCTGGTAAATGAAAACACACAGTCAAAGAAAATCAATCTTATGAAGGAAAAGAAAGAGTTTTGAATGTAATTATTTAGATAGTTTTGGTGAAAGGTAAACGCAAACCTTAAGGGAGTATTGACCAGCAGGAGCAAGGTAAGTGATCTTCCCCATGGCATCAGGAGGAAGGGCAACACGGTGAGTCATCAGAGTGTTCTCGAAGACGGTCTGCATTCCAAAAGTTATGTTTTGACTATCAGAAAAGAAAAGAAAAAAATTATTTCAATTAGATTTAAGGAGGTGTGGCCAATGAACTTACAGCATACAAGTCACCACCAGTTATTGTGTCTCCCTCAACTGCAACCAACTCAAATGCAGTTAGCATCAGGATTAACACTTCCATAGAGAGAAATAAAAGAAGTAAAGGACATTACCGAAATCATTAGGCTGGAACTCCCAAAGACAATCTTTGTCAAGAGCAGGAACAGAGACACCACGAGGGATGTACACATCACCAGATCTTTTCGCAATTGTCTTCAAAGGCCTCTGTGATACATAAATAAATAAATAAATTGTCAGAACGCCAGTGTCTGCAGATAGTAAAGTTATAACAAAACATAGAAGTCATAAACTTTGTGACTAAACCTGAATCCCATCGAAGATGTTTCCCAATATCCCTGGTCCAAGCTCCACAGAAAGAGGCTGAATCAAAACAAGACCTATGTTATAGCTACAGACAAACAAACCCCAAAGAAAACAAAAGAAAACAAAAGCCAGAGACAAAGAACTAACGAACCTTGTGTGTACGTAGAACAGGATCATTAACCGTCAGTCCAGCTGTCTCCTCGTACACTGATAACAAAAAAAAAAAGGAAGTATCTCAAGTTCAATCTTAGATCCAAGTACTATTTGAGAGATACAATGAAAGCAGTAATAAAGTCAAACCATTGTAAGAAGAACAAACCTTGGATGGTGGCGGAATCTCCTTCAAGACGGATGATTTCTCCAATGAGATTATCATTACCAACACGCACTAACTCATACATAGCAGCACCAGCCATACCATCAGCAACCACGACGGGACCTGAGACCTGCGTCACAGAGAAAAATGTCAAATCAGATCAGATCATACGAGTTCCCAAAGAAACAAATCTACTTCTCCCACAAATCTCTCACCTTGTATTAGATCGTGTTAATAATATCTATACATCGTTTTAGTAACTGAACATAGAACAGGAAGAAAAGAAGATGATACCTTGCGAACGTAACCATACTCGCTCTCCTTCTCATCATCCTCGAAAGTCGTCAGCTTTCCTCCGTAAAACGCCGGCATTTTCAAATTAAATAATTTAAAACTCAAATTCACCACCTGAGAAATGGCGAGATCCGATCAGTTACAGTCAATCAGAGCTCTAATCGAGATCGGAGATCGAGGTTTTTAGATGAGAATAATTTAATAAATTCAGAAAGAAACAAAAAAAAAATTATCAGAGAGAGAGAGAGAGAGATCCTGACCAGTGTTGAGAGAGAGGAAGAGTGGTCAGAAGAAGAAGAGAGGGGATGCACGTTGTTTGTACAAGTTAAATCTGATTGTTTGATTGATTCAATCGTGGAGCGATCCTCTACGTGACTGTTCACACGTTGCGGTTGTGGATTCGCCACGTGACTGAGATTATTTATGGGCCTATTCAAGGCCCAATAAGTGGGTCCGTTTATGTTGTTTCTTCTTGTTTTGATTTGCTTTGGACTTTCATGCCTTCTATCTGCAGTGAAACTTGTTTTCTTCCTTTTTTTTCTTTTTTTTTGTAATGGTTACAATGAGCATCTCCAATATATAATTTCTTCTAAAATAGAGATCTCTATTACAAATATTACAAAGGTAAAAAAAACTCCAATCTCTGCCTTTATAATAGAGTTCATCTATTTTAGAAGAAAATATAGAGGAAATTTACTTTTTGCTTTTATATTTAAAGGTGAAAATAGCATATCTCTATATTTCCCTCTATAAATAGAGGAACTCTATTATAGAGACATACATTAGAACATTTTTACCTGTATAATAGAGTTTCTCTATTTTAAAAGAAAATATAAAAATAGAAATAGAAGTGGATTGGAGATGGTCTAATACACACCCGCACAAACTCCAAATACATGAACAGAAACTATGTCTCCCTTTATTTCTAGCTGAATCAGTGATGGTTCTTTGTGATCAATATATGAGTTAAGGTTCCACAATTTCTCAATGATCACATGCTCTTCTGTTAACTCAAAGACACTTACTCTTTCGTGATTTATTACAGCTGTATATCCACCATTGGTAAATTTGCCTGGTGAGAAATGTAATGATATTGTTTGATCTCCACACCTTATCTCAGGCAGATTCTAATTTTGTAACATTGTTATGCGTTTTCATTAGTTTTGTGACATGCATTGAACAAAACAGTTTCCAATAATAAGTGTTAAAATGGGAGAACAGGAACCTGAGAGCTGATGCGAATATATATACACACAGGATTCATCAAACTGTTATAAGAAAGATTACATTGAAAACAGGGGGCTGAGCTACAACGCCTTTTCTTATTGTTTTTTTTTTTTTACATTTCAGAACTTGATAGGATCTCATGTGTTGTAAAAGGTTGTTTCCTCTACCCTCTCTTCAAGTCTAAACCATGTCACCTCTTCAAAACCGCTCTTGGTGGTTCAATTCTTCTTTGATCCGCGTTCCTAAAATCAACAAATCTTGAAGAGTCTACAAAGTTTTGACATTTTTTCTCATCAGAGGCCAAAACTTAGGTCAGTCATATTAACCGCTTTCAACACGTAGAAATCATGGATAGAAAATTTATAAAAGATCAGCTCAAACGTACCCAGACAATGGTTTTAACGAGTTTTTTGGTATTCACCCTTCCTCATCCTCAGAGTGAAATGCAGCAGTACCTGAAGCCATCTCCGTCTCCACCGATTCAGGCTCTACACCTATATTACAAAAAGAGGCTGATCAGGTTTTTTTAACAAATGCTAAAGACATTGTTACCAAAAGAAACATATTTAACGCTACAAGATGCGATCAAGGCACAACACAAATGAATACATCATAGACCATTCTGTTTTAAAGGCACAATACAAAATAACTAACATTACATGTCTGTCTGACTTCTCAACTATAATTAAAGGAAACATTTTTTTATGTTATTACTGAAGCTGGTCGCCCATTTCCATCAGTGATAATTAAACCTGTAATAACTTCTCAAAGATTTAAGACAACGACAACACTAGAACAGACAAACCAAATCAATGTCCTTTTTGTCCATCAAATCTCGTTAAGCAAAGCTAGAGGGAGAGAGCTATGACAAAACGTTACATATATAATCATCAGAAATGTCTAATAGCAATTAGCCAAATACAGAACCTATACAGATAATAGATTAAAAAAAAAAAATGGATCCTTTCTATGTTAAAAAAAAAAATAAAAAAATCAAAGCTTTATCAAATCACGAAACAGAACACATTCAAACGCAATTACGATTAAACAGATATTAATATTAAGAACCTTTGATGAAGTAATCAGAACAAGGCCATCCACGACCCGACGCGACAGAGACTGACTCTTCATCTCCGACCGGATTCGCCAGCTTCTCAACGAGCTTAGCGATCCCGTGGGACTGGGACCTACGAGGCGGGACCCAATACGAAGCGCCGGGAAGGAAAGGGAGCCAATCAGGCGCGGCTCGGCGCACCATTATCCGGTGCACCGCGTCCTCCAGCTTCTGCGAAAGAGGATCCGATTGCGACTGCGACTGCGACGCGGCGACGTCGATCTCAATCAACTCCCCGAGGTTGGAGCGGCGGTTCGAGGATTGAGATCGGAAGAAGATGGATCGAGATGAAGGGAGGAGGGAGACCGCGGCGAATCGGCAGCGAGAGAGAGAAAGAGACGGAGACGAAGATCGAGCCATTGTAGAGAGAGAGGGAGAGAGAGATTAGACGAGAACCGTGCGAGTTCTGTTTTTTTTTTTCTGTTGCGGCGAAATTAGGACAAGACAATTAAAATATAGTTTACAGTGAACCAAACCGATTACCGAACTTGAACCAATAACCAAACATTTCGGTTCGGTTAAGAAAAGAACTCCCAACTTATAATAATTACAGTTTAGACCCTTATGTTTAGAAAGTTTATAGAAAGCTCCCAAAACTAATTTCTAATAAAATCATGACGGCGACATCAAAAGACACTGTTCTTTCTTTCCGCAGTCGGTTGTCCAATCAAAAAGTAAAAGCCTTTGAGCGTAGAGAGAGCGATTGAGACAAGGTAGCAAGTGTTGCAGCGGAAAGAGATCGAGATCGGGAGGGAGGGAGGGAGAGTGAGCTATACCGGATATGGGATCTCAGCTACTCATCTTCTACTGTCACTCTTCCAACTACTTTCCTTGATTAGTGTCTTTTTTTTTTTTACTTCTCTTCTCAAACAGAGATTCGTGGAAACTTACACTCTCTCTGGTGAGAATTTATTTTTCCCGTCAGATTAATTTTTTTTTTTTGTGTTTGATCATTTTTCCAATTTGGGGATTTAGGTTTTACTTTTACTTTTTTTAGAACTTGTTCAAATCTAATTTATTGATTTGGATGTGTATATATGAGATTTGCAATGGAACCTGCTTCTTAATCACAGAGATCTTACTAGGTAGGTTTTGAAATGAATGATTACTGATTTAGAAACTATTATGTTTAAGGTTTTTTTTAAGTCTTTTTACTTGATACTTGAGTTATGTTTGGTTCCTCTGTCTAAATTATGTAGATCTATACTGATAATTAGCATATTAGTATATTACAAGTTCTCCAGATTCTCAGTAATGCAGGATCTATCTAGATAACACGTCTAGGTAATGCAACCAGTTCTTTATCTGACCATGCCTTCTTCTTGTTCAGTATAGACTGTATGCAAAACCTGTTCTG
Source organism: Brassica napus (assembly GCF_020379485.1). Lineage (NCBI taxonomy): Eukaryota > Viridiplantae > Streptophyta > Magnoliopsida > Brassicales > Brassicaceae > Brassica > Brassica napus. The sequence goes on along the minus strand of NC_063449.1, from coordinate 47,404,082 downwards.
TAACTATCTCGCCCGTTTCTCATACGGTTTCTTCTATTTGGGTCCTGCAGGACTTTGAAAGCCTCACGTTTCAGCACATTGTTTGTGGTGCTCATCTGTCTGAAGAAACCAAATGGGTTCGAGATACGCATCTCACCAGCTCAGCAACGGCCTCTTCGTCTCCGGCAGGCCAGAGCAGCCCAAAGAAAAGCCTCCAACGATGAGCTCAGTAGCCACGCCTTACACCGGCGGCGACATCAAGAAATCAGGAGAGCTAGGAAAAATGTTCGACATCCCCACAGATGGAACCAAGTCAAGAAAGTCCGGCCCGATCACCGGAGCCTCTTCCAGAAGCGGCCAGCAGCCCGGCCCGGGCGGGCCCAACGCAACCGGCCGCATGTCAGGCTCCTTAGCTTCCACCGGTTCGAACTCGATGAAGAAAACAAACTCAGGACCTTTGTCTAAACACGGTGAGCCGTTAAAGAAATCCTCCGGTCCCCAATCCGGAAACTCCGGTCCCATCCCTATACTCCCGACCACAGGGCTCATAACGTCTGGGCCCATCACCTCAGGCCCGTTGAACTCGTCCGGGGCTCCTAGGAAGATCTCTGGTCCTCTGGACTACTCCGGTTCGATGAAGCCGCATCATCATAATAACCCTTCTTCAGTTGTTCATAACCAGGCGGTGACCACGCTCGCTCCTGAAGATGACTTCTCCTGCATGAAGAGCTTCCCTAAGCCTGTGATGTGGCTGGTAATACTTATATTTGTGATGGGGTTCCTCGCCGGAGGCTTCATCCTCGGAGCGGTTCACAATGCGATTCTCCTCATTGTTGTGGCGGTCTTGTTCGCTGCTGTTGCTGCGCTCTTCTTTTGGAATGTGTCTTGTGAGAAACGTGGGATTACAGATTTTGTGGCTCGTTATCCTGATGCTGATCTTAGAACTGCTAAAAACGGTCAATACGTTAAGGTCACTGGGGTAAGTATTATCTAACTACGCTTCCTACTATGTTTAACTAGGCGCTTTGTAGAGGACTAGCTACTAGGCAGATTATTCGGGTTTATATATACTTTACATTTATATAAGATATTCTAGTTTTTGGTTTTAATTATAAAATTATAATGATGAATTGTCAAAATTATATATACAAAACAAAGAAATTAGACAAATTTGTAGATTTGTACTTATATTCTTGCTTTAACAGATTTAGACTATTTTATTTTGATTTAAAACAGTGAACTGATTTAGAATGGTTTAAACTAATTTAAAACGTCGGTTAGGATCGATTTGCTCCCTAGACCGATTTTTAGAACCATGTTAGGCTCTTATGTTTTGTTTGTTGAAAAGGTTGTCACCTGTGGTAACGTACCGCTTGAGTCATCGTTCCATAGAGTTCCCAGATGTGTTTACACGTCTACGTGTCTGTATGAGTACCGTGGATGGGGTTCGAAGCCAGCTAATGCTTCACACCGCCGCTTCACATGGGGACTGAGATCAGCAGAGGTTAGATGATATTTTCCTTCTCTTTCAATGTGAAATGTCTCTAAACTTTTCAATACATGGCAGAGGCATGTGGTGGACTTCTACATCTCTGATTTTCAATCCGGGCTGAGAGCATTGGTGAAGACTGGAAACGGTGCAAAGGTGACACCTATAGTTGATGATTCTGTTGTCATTGACTTCAAGCCAGGAAGCGAGCAAGCGTCTCCAGATTTCGTGAGGTGGTTGGGTCAGAAGAATCTATCTAATGATGAAAGAGTAATGCGGCTAAAAGAAGGGTAATGTAGACTTGGCATCGAGTTGCTCAAAAAACATGTTGGTCTCTGTGATGATGATGATACTTCCCTTTCGTTTGCAGGTATATCAAAGAAGGGAGCACAGTGAGTGTGATAGGAGTGGTGCAGAGAAACGAGAGCGTGCTAATGATAGTCCCAACGACGGAGCCATTAGCTGCTGGTTGGCAGTGGAGCAAGTGCACGTTCCCTGCAAGCCTTGAAGGGATTGTACTGAGATGTGAAGATTCATCGAACGTAGACGCCATTCCTGTCTAGATAGTAGTAAGTCCTTCCACGTGTTGGTAGACGCACTTGTCTCACTTCGGCTTCATTAATATTTCTCATGAAATCTGAAATGTGTTCTCTGATGGTGCTCTCTACTCTACCGATGATGATTCCTTTGGTCTTATGGTAGTGTTTTATTTTCTTTACTTTTAATATCTCTTATTATTTTATATCTGAGTAACATTAGGTTGATTAATGTAATGGTTGTGGAGTACTATACTATGACTTAATTTGTGTTATTGTTTGTAATTGTAAAGTTCTAAACTTGTGTCCTAATTTGATTTGCCTTCTCTATTTTGTTTGGATAAAGATTTGATGATTTATCAACCTCTATGGTTATTTGCAACATACCAAAGTTGCAAAGCTTAAACAGTAGAAAATCTTTAAGTTCAAGCAAATTTGACTAATAGAAAAGATCATCTATTAGTAAATGATACAATGATTCAGAGAGATTACAGCTTCCTGTGCCGAAACACAGCAAAATATAAGCTTTTATAACTTTGGAAGTTGAGATAGATTATCACGAAATGTAATGTTATTTGGATGAATGAGATCGTTTCGCCCTCCAATCCATTATGCGCCGCTTGCGTACAGACGGGTCCATTCTTTAGCTGCGCAGATAGTTCAAAAGGATGGTGTGAGATGCCAAACCCACGGTTTATAAAGAAGTATGGTAACGAGTTAAGTTTATGGTTTAGATAACATTACCTGTCTCCACAGCTTCAGCCTCATTACTCTTCCAATGCTTAGCGATGTTCTCAGACAATGGATCATCAGGGTTTGGTGCACTCAGAAGAGCTTGAATACTTTTATTAAGGACAACAACAGATCAATAGAATAAGAAAGCTGGCACGCCTCAAGAAACCTATGCTTTGTGGAAGGAGAGAATCTAATCTAATGAACTCATACGTACCTTAAGAGCACTGTTCGTATTTGTAGAGCAGGGCTCCATTTGTCTTTCAGGATATCAAGACAGATTCTTCCAAGCTGTACATTCAAATAAACAAGTTTATGAAAATGTGTTTTGTTTTGTGAACGGTAAAGGCAAAACAGAGGAAGGTGGTTAGAGCAAGACACCTTGTCAATGTTAGGATGGTATATCTTGGTGAGAAACCTAACCTGTTCCAAATCATTATCATTAGAGGAGCCAGAGCGTACTGAAGTATAGAAAAATATCACTCTCTACCCAAACAACTTTCATTCGAATCCAATGTTACAAAACTGAATATCCCTATTACTAAAAGAGAAACACTGACAAGAAATGTAACAGTCTGCGTAACACAACCAGAAACACCGTACCCAGAGATCATTAGGTGCATTTACAAATATCCCAACAGACAAATTTACTTAATAACTAGAGTCATATAACTATCCCTACTTATATTCAAGTCACCATTGGATGCGGATAATGCAAAACTTGAAAACAATATAACATGACTTTCAAAAAAAAAGAGAAACTCCAATCCAAAGCAACTTACCTTGGGAGCTGACATAGGGTACTCTTCAGGCAAAAAGAGCTCCAACTTGAAAACACCTCCTATAAAATGGAATTAAGCAAAACAAAACAAAAATGATTGGCATACATCACTCAGTCCCAACAAAAGAATTACTTTTGATAATGAGCAGACTTGACTGATTCACAGGAGGCAAGTTTAACTCAGTATATATTACGCAGCAGCACAAGGATCCGAAATAAAATAAAGTAGTAATAAGCTTATAACTATTTAAGTATTTTTCAGTCCTTTTTTTATTTTATTTTTTACAGACGCAACAATCTACAAGACTATTAGCAATGGTTGCTCTAACATTCTGAAACCTCAAAGCAATAAACCGAAACTCAGATAATCAGAAGACTACAAGTAAGAATCTTTCATAGACATCTTCTCCATAGAAAAAATAAAATAAAATAAAAAGCAAATTACCTTCATAAGGTGATTGAGAAGGACCAAGAACCATAACGTTGAAGTATCTCATGTTCTCCTCAGATGGAGATGCACTTATACCCGGAGCTGCAACAATCCAAAATTCATGAAAACTCCATTATTAAAAAAAAGAAGAAAAAATCACATTTTTTTAATCTAACCACTCTCTACAACAAAACTCAAACTTCCATGGAAGATCACATCTCGAATCAACCACTAAAAACTAAACCGAATCAAAAGAGCTTACCCGGTTCACTGAGCAGACGTTGCGTTTCCTACCAGATCACAATTGAAAAAAAAGACAAAAAATGAGAATCAGGAATCAAAGACGAGATCGAAAGGCGATTAACAAAGCCAAGCTCTCACCTTGATGATTCTTCGGGGCAGATTGCTGTTGGCCATGATCTCGCGCTGCCGATTTCGATTGATCAGAGTTGGGGTTTTAGAGAGAGATCCGAGAGAACACTTTCGTCTCCTCGATGATGAGCTTTTTTAATTCGACTCCTTTTCTCTGCCTTTTAAAAATAGTTACACACTTTCCCGAAACATTTTGTATATTTATTGCGATCCCTTAACTTTATACATTTATCAGTTTTTAACATATACTGTTTGCAATTACATATGCGTCCTATATGCTATTATTATATATCACTCTATTGTGTTATGTTTCCTCTAGCTTTTGTTTTTGTCACTTACATTCCCTATTCCCTGGGGAAATGAGCATTTAAATCCTTAAATATTTGAAATCAGCAAATCTAATACCTTTACTTGTACGATTTAATTCTCCAAGTAATAGTTTACTTGACAAATTGATGTCTAAAAAATCAACTGTTAAATTATAAACGATTCTCGTTAGTTTTATATCAATTATCTTTGCCATTAAACCTTAAAAATTTGGAATCTCCAAATTCAAAGTTAAAACAATTTTCGGCAACGACAAAAGTGATTTTCGGTGATAAGAGAGCAAATTCAGCCTTATCACGGAAACAAGTATCACCGGAAATCATCTTCACTCAAAATTAAAGTTTGTTCGAATTTTTTCAAATTTAATGGCGGTTATAATTGATATAAAACTAACGATTTAATTGTTGACTTTTTTAGTCACTAATTTGTCGAGTCAATTAGGGAATAAAATCGTGCAAATAATAGTTATGTATTAAATTTGTTGATTTCAAATAGCTGAAGATTAAAATGCTCATTTTCTCTACATTCCCTCTGGTTTTAACAATTTCACATGTTCCTCAAAGTTTTTTCTATTACAAATAGAAGCTAGGGATGGATTACAGACCTTAAGCCAACAAATAATGAAGCCCAACAAGTGGAGCTGAGTGATAAACGAAAGCCCATTAGATGTAAGGACCATGTGCTATGATGGCTAACTCAACAATGGAAGTACTTTTTCTTCCTCTGACAACGAATAGATCTATGGTTGCCTTTAGTATTTTCTTAACACAAGTTGGCACATGGACTCAGAACAGCAATCATAAAAAAAAAAGTTTACGTAAATAAATATTAAAGCCTCGAGCAGCCGAATAAGACCTGTCTTACAAGGGCCCCACCCACACCTTGCAAGCCGCCGGGTATTGGGACACACATGAACACCGTTTCCGATTATTGTCCGTTTATTTTTTCATTGTAAAGCACCTTCAAATTTTCTTTAGTTTCTTTATAAACAAGTGGCAGATTCATTTAACTAACACAAATAATCAGCAACGATTAATTATTACTATCTCCCTTTTATCCCTCTAATATGTATAAAAAAAAAGTAGGAATACACTCTCAAATTGCATGTATTTAATTTTCGAATTCCACCTATGCTACATGAATCAAAGAAAATGATTTAATCAAATATAAGAGACACTTATCAAAAAAAAAATATAAGAGACGTTAAAAATCGACCACGAGCATCTTCCCGATCGCTTATATTAATATAAAAGGTGAATAGTCGGTCCTACCTCAGATGTATGATTTATCTTTCTTTTTGTGTTTAATAAGCAGCTTTCCTACCATTTCGAATTAATTTAAGAGAATTTGTATCCTTTACACACCAGACCTCTCATATTTGCAGTCCATACTCTATTTTCCCTTAATTTTTTTCCCTTCATCATTACCATTCCCTCCCCATTGTATAGTATCTCACATTTTACAGTATATTTCCTTAATTTGCTCTTAATTTAATTCACGTTGCATGTAGTACAAGAAAGAAGAAACTATATAATTAGAAACCAACAAAACAGGTTTAATAAATATTGACTGCTCTGTGAATGAACATGTCAATTTTTGTTAAGGTCAGTATTTATTTAATTTACACAATAATGTCATCGATAAACACATATACAAGTTCTTTCATAAGAGAAAACATGAAGTGTTTGTAGGAAACAAATCTGTAATTAAGTTTTACTAGTTATTTTTTGTTTTAAAAAAAAATAACCTGTTATATTAACTTAAATGTTAAATCACTCTTACTGGCTCACAACAGATATATCTTAAACCATATGCTTAACAGCTTAACTCGGATCTTGTTTCCTTACTCATCAGATATCATTGTCAACATGGTGATTATCTAACCGTGCACGGGTTAGATAGAAATCTCTAAAATAGAGAAAAACATAAAGATAGTGTTTTTGTTCCAAATGTTTCTATATAATAGTTGAATGCTATATTTGCCTCTATAAATAGAGGAATGATTTTTTTCCCCTAAATATAGAGAAAAAATAGCATTCTTCTATTTATAGAGGCAAATATAGCATTCATCTATTATAGAGAAACACATTGGAACAAAAATACCATCTTTATTTTTATTTCTATTTTAGAGATTTTTATTATAGAGATGGGTTGGAAGGAAATGGTCTAAGTTCACGATAAGCTTCTCTACAATGCTCAAAACAAAACCAGCAAAATCAATAGATTATTAGCGAAACAAAGACCAAAAAGTCGTCTAAAAGAACCTATTATTAAGACATTTTAAAACCAAGACCGCTTTGGTTCCTATATAAATAGAACCTCACTCTATACACCTAAAACACACACCACAATCAATAAACAACACATTAAAAATGAAATTCTCAATCACATTGTCTCTCTGCTTCACTCTCTCCATTTTCTTGATCGGAGCACAAGCCAAAGTCCCCGTGGACGAGCAGTTCCTAGTAGTCAACAAAGGAGGCTACACCGACTACAGTCCCATCGAATATAACCCCGACGTACGTGGCTTCCAGCCCTTCAACGACAACTTCCGTCTCTGTTTCTACAACACAACCCCAAACGCGTATACACTCGCTCTCAGAATCGGAAACAGAGCTCAAGAGTCAACTCTCCGGTGGGTCTGGGAAGCTAACAGAGGCTCGCCGGTCAAAGAAAACGCGACGTTGACTTTCGGTGAAGACGGAAACCTCGTGCTCGCCGACGTCGATGGTCGCCTCGTCTGGCAAACGAACACGGCTAACAAAGGTGCCGTGGGGATCAAGATCTTGGAGAATGGCAATATGGTAATATACGATACCAATGGTAAATTCATATGGCAGAGCTTTGACTCTCCTACAGACACACTTCTTGTCGGACAATCTCTTAAACGAAACGGTACGGGATGTCTTAAAATTTTAGAGACTATATAGACAATTTACTAAGAATTTTTATTTAAAAAAAAATATTTCTTACAAATTTGAGAGCTTATTTGTATGTTAATGATTGAAAACATAAATTAATGTTTTATTTGTCTACGTTCAGGACGGAACAAGCTCGTAAGCAGACTGTCTCGTTCGGTCAACACAAATGGACCGTACAGTCTTGTTATGGAAGACAAGAAGTTAGTTTTATACTACACGACAAGCAAAACTCCGAAGCCTATCGCTTACTACGACTACGAGTTCTTCTCCAAGATCACTCAGTTACAATCCATGACGTTCCAAGCTGGGGAAGATTCAGACAGCACTTGGGGCCTAGACATGGAAGGTGTCGACTCTGGTTCTCAGTTCAACGTCTCAACGTTCCTCTCGCGACCCAAACACAACGCGACGTTGAGTTTCATTAGGTTAGAATCAGACGGTAACGTTAGAGTTTGGAGTTACAGCACGCTAGCGACTGCAACGGCTTGGGACGTGACCTACACGGCGTTTACTAACGACGATACCGACGGTAACGACGAGTGTAGAATCCCTGAGCATTGTTTGAACTTTGGTTTGTGTAAGAAAGGTCAGTGTAACGCTTGTCCTACCGACAAAGGACTTCTCGGATGGGACGAGACTTGTAAGACTCCAAGTCTCACGAGTTGCGATCCCAAGACGTTTCATTATTTCAAGATCGAGGGAGCTGATAGTTTCATGACCAAGTATAACGGTGGCTCGTCGGCAACGGAGAAAGCGTGTGGAGACAAGTGTACGAGTGATTGTAAGTGTTTAGGTTTTTTCTACAACAGGAAGAGTTCAAGGTGTTGGATGGGTTATGAGCTCAAGACAATGATTAGAACCGGAGATGCTTCGCTGGTAGCTTATGTCAAGGCTCCTAATGCTATCAAGAAGTCAGTTCTTTGAGGTGTGAAAGGTCATATGAGACTATTGTGTTGTGCGTTTAATAATGTCAAATTTGGTCTGTTTATCCTTATAAAAAAGGTGCACTGCTTCTCAAGCTACACCATAATAAAGTGAAATGAATGAAGCTGATGATGAATCAATTTCAGATATATATATATGTATAGTTTTGGAAACTGATGTTTTGTCAGTAATGCACGAGCCCACCACGTTCAAGTAAACACTATTGACATGTCAGGCAATTATGGAACAAAAACTTTTATTTCCACTAGAATAATGTTAGTAGGTAAAATAAATGTAAAACATCAAAAGAGGAGGGTATATTAGCGAATATGCTTCAAGTAAACGAGTACGTGCTCCGATGCTTCGACGCCGCGTCACCTTGTTAGATGTGATAGGTTTCTATTCGTTTCGTAAGATTTTGTCGAGTGGTCCTAGTCAATGCTTGTTGTTACACGTAATTATATATATCACGTCATTTGATTTATATTCTTACTATTAAAATGTGAACTACAACACCAACCAACCGAAATTAAACTGATTGACAAGCTTAACCTATCTGATCCACGCTCATGGAAAAATGATTGACCTGAATAGATATTTCAAGAGGAGGCAGGTTGGAGAGACAAGATCGAGAAAGAAAAAAACGAAAGAAGTACAAGATCAAGAGTATAAACTAATGTTGTGCTGCAATGGAAAAAATCTAACAAAGATACAACAACTCTTATTCACACTCCAAACTAGCAGAAACTGGATTACCAACAAAATTTAGCAGAAACTGGTAAAGCGAAGCTGACAAGTTGGTCAAACTGAAGCTGGCAATGTCTGTCAGATTATAAGCTAAAGAATCAGAAAAGTATATTACTTGTTTCGTCTAAATGTTTATCTTAACTTTCTTTCTAAACCACTAGACAGGGACGGACCTAGGTAAGCACTAGGTGGGGCAAGTGCCACATACAACTTTTTTACTTTTCATTAGTTTTACTGAAAAACAAGAACTCAAATGGCTTAATTGTTCAATGACCCATGCTCTTGGTTTCAAAATTTTGTTATTTATAATGGTGTGCCCCATATTGTAATGCTTGCTAGATCCGCCCCTGCCACTAGATATAGTTTATCTTGTAACCTTGTAAGCTTTTCCTTATATTTTTTTTTTTGTAAAAGAGCTTTTCCTTATATTTACCTATGTAATTTTGTTTATTAATTAATTAAAATGAAAATGGATTAAACTAAATATTGCTTTCTCTAGGAATCTCTTTTTTTTTGTGCACGCCTTTAGGAAGATCTCTAAATGAGCCAATTCAAGCATAATTTCGTCCGGTCTCCAAATTCACCTCCTTCTTCATTTTCTCTACAAATCTAAGCTTTATCATTGTTTATTCTTCATTAATTCTAACATTTATAAAATCATTAAGTTTTAAAATTATGCCGATTAATTTCAACCTCCCATCAGTATTATTTGATAGCTTTGTGTTAAAAGAAAAGCCAACTTGAAGTGCCAAGTGTGAGATATCCTTGTAAAGTTATCCATTCTAAAGCAGATGCTGTGGAATGATTTTCATTTGCTAAGTATCATGCAAAAGTTAGTCCATATAGAAATGCAGAAATCTCACATAAGAAAATGAAGTATTTTTGAAAGTTGTATTTCGAGTAATAAGTAATAACCACTACTTCAGTTTACTAACTTGATTATCTTTAAAAGTTACTCTTAATTTTCTTTTTCACTCAAATACTTATATATTTAATTGAAAACATTCTCATTGCGTTTGTTTTTCCTTTCTTGTAGTTTTTAATATGTCGCGGATTAGTGTTTCTCTAGATATATAAAAAAATCTCAAAATCCCATCTGCTTACGTCGCTGTCAAGCGAATCATTACGTTTTCAAGACGTGCTTCTTCTTCGTTTTGTCAAGTCCATGTTCCCTTCTATTGAAGTTTATTGTGAAGATCAAGCTCAAATTTAGGTTCCATACTTGTTCCGGTTTGACATGGTAACGTTTAATGTTTATGATTTATGTTGTTTTTTCGTTGTATGCGTGTACTATAATTGCCTTTTTATTGAAATTTATCTTTGTCAGTATTTGTTTGTTTCTACGTTACAATCTAAAACATTTGTTACAATCGAGCACATAAAACAACGTTAATGGTCTACAATTGTACAACTATTTCTCAGCCCTTGATTTAGAAGCTTCATAAGATCAAGACAGCTGTCTAGCTCTCCAGGGTTCCACTTTGATTGTATAAATATGAACAAGATGTAATAGCTGAATACATAAAAAAAAAACGAAATACATTTCAGTAAAGCTTTAACTTTGAAATCATGTGAATTGTCATCTGAACTAGGGGTGTTCAATCTAGATATCGGTTCAGTTTCAGTTCAGTTTTTTCAGTTTTTCGGTATTTCGGTTAATAAAATACAACTATCATTCTAAATCCATATTTACTTCGGTTCGGTTCGGTTTATATACCGTCGGTTTTTGGTTTATTCGGTTTTATACCAAAAAACATAATTCTTTATTTTGGGATCATATTATATGAATTTTAGAGTCATGTTGTCAACACATTCATTTATTAAAAAATATTATAAGTTTAAATAAAAGAACAAAAATAAAAAATGTTTCTATCATCTAATAAAATAATCAAATCTATAATTAAAACCAAAGCTCAAAATTTTGATAATAAAAATAAAAAAAAACAAAAAATAAAACAGAAGCACAAAGCACAAAAGAAAAGTTTTTATATTCTTTCATATTTAGCGTTCATCAAAGTCATGTTTCTTCTATTAAACACGAAACTCTATTCGTTTATAGATAAAAAAAAATTGTGAAGAATTTCCACTAATTGTTATCATCAAATTTATAATCTTTATTTCAATTTAGTCAATGCTAAATTAAAACAAAAAGATCAAAAGAAGACTAAGAAAATAAGAAGCATGTTTGCGATGAATTGTTATTTAATTATAGTTCAAGTGTTTTACAAATCATGACTTTTTTATTACTGTAAATAATATGGTAATAGTTATTAGCAAAAATATTAACTTATGATTTTCATACGTCGTTATAAAATATATACATATTTACATGTTTCTATTTTTTGATCGGTTTTATTCGGTTTTATCGGTTATATACCGAACCATATCCAAATCCTACGGTTTTTTAAAAATCATATTCATTCGGTTTGTATGGTATACACCAAATCCAAACCATATTATCTATTTCGGTTTGGTTTGGTTCGGTTTTGTCGTATTGAACGGCCCTAATCTGAACTGATAACGTGAGAATCTTAGAATTACTTTGTCAATGAATTGTCCAAAAATATAGTGAGAACTTTGAAATCATTTTTAGTAGAATTTTCATGAGAATTTTTGAATCACTTTGTCATTGAATTGTCAAAAAGTGACATGAGAATCTTTAAACCATTTTTTATCCGGAAACAAAGAAACAAACCGAAAGCAAGGTTTTGTTTGGGTTTTTGATCCTATCAATTATAGTAGTGGATCTTCTTTTGTATGTGCCGTGCCCCCGATTCTCTCTTATTCTCTCCCAACCCCGACGATCGAATCTATTCCTCGCCTTGATCTGCTGATTTCGCTTCTCTCAGGTTTGTAATCGAATCTAGTAAGCGTATTGTTTTCCCATTTGCCTCGTAGAAACTTAACCTAGGAAAGTTTTATTTAATTGGGATTTTGGAATTAAATCCATCGATTGATGATTTAGATATAGGAGAGAGAAGCAGTATTAGAGGATAACTATCAGTTGTATAGCCTAGATATTATTCCTCGTATATTCTGTTTAGATAAGAGATGATCCCTAGAATCTCTCACATACTTGAGCGATTGTGTGTATTCATATCAACATATATAGTACAAGTATGTGAGAGATTCTAGGGATCATCTCTTATCTAAACAGAATATACGAGGAATAATATCTAGGCTATCAACATATATAGTACAAGTATGTGAGAGATTCTAGGGATCATCTCTTATCTAAACAGAATATACGAGGAATAATATCTAGGCTATACAACTGATAGTTATCCTCTAATAAGCAGCCCCGTAAATTAGTGTAGTAACCCTAACTTTGTCAACAATCAACATGTTCGATGCAATATCAATCCTAAACGCTAATTTATAATCGTACCTTATAAGTTTTCTTTAATTGGGATTTTGGAATTAAATCCATTGATTGATGATTTAGATATAGGAGAAGCAGCTAGTGTAGTAACCCAGTATTTTTTTTTGTATCAGATAAAAAAAATGGAAAACTGGTCTATCTCAGACCTCGTGGAAGAAGACTGGTCTATCTCAGACATTGTGGAAGCAAATGAAAAAAGATATGTGCGTGAGAGAGGGAGACTCATGAAGAGGAAGCGGCCATTGGCCAACTTATCTGTGACTGAATTGGAACAAATGAGGCAAGAGGCTTTAAGAATAATAGCAGCATGTGGTCTCTGTCCCGAAGGAGAGATTGAGTCTGCTCAAGAGAGGTTGGTTCACCACTGTTGTCTTTATTTATATACTGATTTGCAAACTTTTGATTTATATTTTTTTTTTAATTTTGTAGGCAAATTGGATGCAAGAACAAGAACATACTCACGGATCAGCGTGTGACGACAGGTAAAAAGATACTCACATCATCTGAGTTGTGTATGCAAATCAGTATGCCTCTAAAAACCTTCCTTTCCTCTCCAGAAAAATCAGATGTTGGGCAATCTTCAGGAGAAGGCAGCACAGAAGAAACTCATGCAAACCCTGCCCCAGATGAATAAACAGAAATCATTTGTGTTTCTTCCCTTTTCTCTTTATCAACAATCGCAACTCTCAATTAACTTGCTCTTAATTAAGATTTGTGTTTCTTCAGAGAACAAATCATTTTTTTTCTTCTTATTTTGTCAACAATCAACATGTTCGATGCAGTAGTATCAATCCTAAACTATCTCACTGAACGTGCACGGAATCCTCCTGAATTATTTAATAGTTCATAAGCATTATTACCCGAACTCCAGAGATAAGGGAGCCAGCGAGGACACCAGAGAGGGTCTCAACGCCGAAGAAGAAACCAACAATGAGAAGAGTAAGCATGACAAGGCAACCATGAGGAATCATTTCCTTGATGGACGCATCCGTTGAGATCTTCACGCATGTTGCATAAATCTGGTTTCGCAGTACCTTCCATGAGCCCCGGGATGGTGTTGAGCTGCCTCTTCACTTTCTTCCACCATCTTAAGAGCTGCACTTCCCACGCTCTTCATCGTCATTGCAGGGAACCAATAAGGAAGCATGGCTCCAACAAGCAACCCTATCACCACCTTTGGCGTCAACACATCCACCGTCTGTATTCCTGCTCGGCTCACAAATGCACCATTCACAAATGTAAAACCCTTTAAAACTGAATGGTGTATACATGTTAAGTTGCTTTATTTATGGAAGCAACATACAAATTATGGAGGGGTTTCTTTAGAGTTGATTCTAACCGATGAAATTATAAATAAAATTTCAATATTATTTCTATGTTCTGAAACTTTTCAATAATATTGCTAAAATTTTGTATCATAAATAACTAAAATTTAAGATTGATTTATCGTTTTAAAATATTTCAGTATGATATTGGTTACACATATTTGTTTTTAATCATATACAATTTTCTAATAGATAGATTTTGCGTTCAACGACAATTCTCTAATAGGTAGATTTTGCGTTTAGCCGTAACTTACTTATTAAAAAATGGTAGATGAATGGAAACACATCAATATGTGTAACTAATATCATACTGAAACATTTTAAAAAAGTAATTAATTTTAAATTTGATATAAAAAAGTAAAACATATAGTTTGTGTTAAAAAAAAGCCAATTTGATGTGCCAAGTGTGAAGTAACCTTTTAAAGTTATCCATTCTAAAGCATATGCCATGGAATTATTCTCATTTACTAAGTATCATGCAAAAGATAATACATATAGAAATGTAGAAATCTCACATAAGAATATGATGTGTTTTTTTTTAAGTTACCTTCGAGTAATAATCACTACCTTAGTTCACTAATTTGACTATCTTTAAAAATTAAATTTTTTTTTCACCCAAATACTTATATACTTAACTGAATACATTATTATTGTGTTTGTTTTTCATTTTTTGTAGTTTTTATTAATATGTCACAGATTAGTGTTTCTTTAGATGTATCGAAAATTCTCATCTGCTTACGTCTCGCTGTCAAGCGAATCGTTACGTTTTCAAGACGTTTTCTTTTCTCCTGCTTGTCAAGTCCATGTTCCCTTCTATTGAAGTTTATTGTGAGGATCAAGCTAAAGTTTAGGTTCCACACTTGTTCCGGTTCAACATTGTAACGTTTAATGGTTATGATTTATGTTGTTTTCGATGTATTCGATATCCCGTAATATTAGAGATCTCAGCTACTTTTGGATGCGTGTACTTCAAAACCACGACTATGATGTTTTTTTAATCAAAAAGAAACGGATAATGTGATTTTCGAAATTAAACCCACAGCTTTGTGTTTTTTCAGTTAATACCACAAATTCAGGTCATAAACTATGCTTCAGTAGATATGTACTAAGATGTGGACAAAAGAAATCATGATTGATGTCTTCTAGAAAACGATATTGTTAAGGAAAATATATTCACAGATAGGGTCAAGAAACAAATTTTATCATATACTAATGACAAAATAACTAATATGATATGCATAAAAAAAACTGTCCACGAAGATGAATTATAATCAATATAATCGATCAAAACCAAAAGTTAAGCTTCTTATGTCTTGTCATTGTTACATAGAGACACAAAAGCATAACAAATCGATGTGATTAATATTTTCCGACAGTATAATCTCAATAATTTAGATAACGTTGATACTTCGTCAGCAGTTAGTGTTGATGGGCTTTGTTTGATATATGCGACGGACAGATCTAAAAGCATCCGAGAAGCGGAGAAACTGCGTGTTCTAAGGATAACCTAACACCTCGATACCAAAAGCTGTCCCGTCTCCTTATGCAACCATCACCATCAGGCTCGTACAGTTTCGTTGTTTTCTCATAAATAACAGATTAATTCAATCATTAACTTAAATTATATGAGTAGTTTTCATGAATAGAATTTGCGTAAAGCTTACGTAGTTGTTTTTAACATTATCTATATTTGAACAATTTCATGAGTTTATACAAACATGATTCACAAGAGTAACAAAACTTATAAATCATCATCATCATACATATATATATATATATATATATACATATGTTATGACTTATCAGGTTTAAAAACTTTAATTTGTAATAGAGGGAATATTCGGAATTTCTGAGTAGACACAGATTAACCTTATCCAAAAATCATAATGCAGCCGTCGGCCCACTTGTACAGCACGAATTTGAATGAGATGTATAGTCAAGTCGCAATATGCAACTTTGACTTTTCAAACAAATACAGCCAATAGAAACTATATATAACTTCACAAACCCAATGTTATTACATAACCATATCATTATCAACACTCCACTACTCCAAAGCTCAAAACAAAAGAGAAAAGAGCAAACCAATCATGCTTCGGTTTCTAATCGTGGCACTCGCCATTGCCACTGTTTCAGTGGCCACAGCCCAAGTCCCACCAGAGAAACAATTTAAAGTCGTAAACAACGACGAGTTCGGCGACTACATCACCGAGTACGACGCTAGCTACAGATTCATCTCCTCACCCAACGCGAGCTTCTTCACAAGACCGTTCCAGCTCTTGTTCTACAACACTACCCCTAGCGCCTACGTCCTAGCCCTCCGTGTCGGACTCAGAAGCGAAGAGTCACTCATGCGTTGGATCTGGGACGCGAACCGCAACAACCCCGTCGGTGAAAACGCAACTCTCTCGCTCGGACGCAACGGTAACCTAGTCCTCGCCGAGTCAAACGGGCAAGTCAAGTGGCAGACCAACACGGCCAACAAAGGCGTCACTGGTTTCGAAATCTTACCCAACGGCAACATCGTGCTACACGACAAAAACGGCAAGTTTGTGTGGCAGAGTTTCGACCACCCCACCGACACACTCCTCACCGGACAATCACTTAAAGTCAACGGAGCTAACAAACTCGTTAGCCGTAAATCCGACATGGACGGTTCAGACGGTCCCTACAGTATGGTTCTTGACAACAAAGGCTTAACCATGTACGTCAACAAAACAGGTCAGCCGTTAGTATACGGCGGATGGCCGAACCATGACTTCCGCGGCACCGTGACGTTTGCCGTTAGAAGGGAGTTCGACAACTTAACGGAGCCGTCAGCTTATGAGCTCCTCCTAGAACCCGCACCACAACCAACAACGACAACTAATCCAGGTCCTCCATTTCTTAATATTTAAATGTTTCAAAAAAAATTAAATATACATTTTCAAAAAAAAGATATTAAAAAGAATTTATATGAAAATATTTTTTTTTAATCATACATTCTATAATAATACTATTATAATATTTGAAAACATAACTTAACTTTTTAAAAAATATATTACTTTTAGAAATCCAAATATTTTCCCCCACAATATTCATATTATCATTATTATTTTTATTTTTAATATTCATAATATTGATTCGGCCTGCAGGTAACAACCGCCGGTTGCTTCAATCCCGACCCATCGGAAGCGGAGATGGAACTCTTAACCTAAACAAAATCAACTACAACGGAACCATCTCGTACCTCAGACTCGGCTCCGACGGTAGCCTCAAGGCCTTTTCGTGGTTCGACCCAGCAACGTACCTCACATGGGAAGAGTCCTTCTCCTTTTTCTCCACTTACTTCGTCCGACAATGCGGCTTACCGTCTTTCTGCGGCGACTACGGTTACTGCGACCGTGGAATGTGCGTTGCGTGCCCTACACCCAAGGGGTTACTAGGATGGAGCGACCAATGCTCACCACCTAAAGCGACGCAGTTTTGTAGTGGAGGCAAAGGTAAGGCCGTGAATTACTACAAGATCGTCGGCGTTGAACATTTTACTGGGCCTTATGTTAATGATGGACAAGGCCCAACTTCTGTGAACGATTGTAAGGCTAAGTGTGATCGTGATTGCAAGTGTTTGGGTTACTTCTATAAGGAGAAGGACAAGAAATGTTTGCTTGCTCCTCTTCTTGGTACGCTCATCAAAGACGCCAACACTTCTTCTGTTGCTTACATTAAGTATTAGTGTGTTTCATTTGAGATTATTTTACCATATGAATTTGTAAGAGATTTAATGAATAATCGATGTGTTTTGTAATGATTTGATAAACTTCACCGTTTAATAAATGTATTTCCTTTGTTTAATCTAAATTCTAAAAGTCATAGGCTTTGTTTTTTTTTCTATAGGCTTTGTTTTCTATATGAGTATTAATTATGTCTATAGATTTATTTTTGCTTCTGTTACGATCCAAGAAAGAATATCGAGACAACTCGATATTGTTGTACATTTTCATATTTAGACAAAAATATACTTGTTT
Organism: Brassica napus; assembly: GCF_020379485.1. Classification (NCBI taxonomy): domain Eukaryota; kingdom Viridiplantae; phylum Streptophyta; class Magnoliopsida; order Brassicales; family Brassicaceae; genus Brassica; species Brassica napus. The sequence goes on along the minus strand of NC_063449.1, from coordinate 47,386,130 downwards.
TCCCTTTTCAGAACATGCATTTAATGGTTTTACATTAAGAATATCGAGACAACTCGACATTGTTGTACATTTTCATAATTCTATTAGTTAATGATTTGATTTCCGTGGGACCATTTTCGACTGATTACTCTGTATTATTTTTTTCTTATTTGAATTGAGTAAGAAAAAACACAAAACTAACAAAAATATGAATTTTCAGTGAATTTAGAAGACTCAAAAACATAGGAGAGTAGGTAGTAATGGATTTCATTATAAACAAGGAATCAACAAAGGTTCTCACTTGCACCCAGTTAAATTTCTAAATATGATTGGTTAGTGCCTCCCTTAGTGGCATCTAAAAACAAGTAAACAACTATCCTTAAACATATTAATATAATAAAATATAAAAATATGTAGATGACAAAACTTAAAATAAGCAAATGCAAGCGTCCATTGCGGATCTTTGGGACTGGGACCTGCATAGATTTTATTTGTTTTTGGTCCTTATTGAGAAAAATCGTATTGAGCGAGAAAAATCGTATTTGTTTGAACATAATATTTAGACGAAGAGGGACGTAAGTCAAGGTCAGTTGGGCTTATTTACGGGTCTGCTACATTATGTATCCATTAAATACAATTACATAGTTTTTTCCTTCTTACCTGCATGGGTAAAGTAAATACGATATACGAGTAAAGTATAACGTGAAAATACTGATATTTGAAATTTCTAATTAGACCATATCTGTATTCAGTTTTTATGCGTAACAAAATTTTAAAACAGTGTGTTAATTATCCTTTTCAAGTATCTTTTTTCTTTTGTTTACACATAGTAGGGCGGCAATATTCGATTGATGACAATGATTGCTAAGCTGAATATAAACATAATTATAATTTTAATGGCAACAAATATTCAAATAAAGTAAATAGATAACAATACTTAAATGCTAATCGTACAGATCAAAGGAAGAGAAAAGAATATAATAGGTCTACCGATTGAAAATGAAAGAACTAAAGCATTCTTGTGGCTCCCATCTCCTGTCTCCCTCATCTATCACTAATTAACCCGATATTCCAAAACATCATCAACCTAATTTGCATTATACTTTGCTATATATAATCTACGTTTTTTTTGGTTAAAATATAATCTACGTTTTACATCTGTGTTTTTTTTACTAAACGTTTTACATATGTTTGATCTGAAATGTTATCACACTTTATACTTAACTAAAAACGAGCTGGCTAATTAAAAACGATTTACTCGAGGTTGGTTATTTAAAGAATATCAGACTGTTATTTTAAAAATATAAAATTCTAGTTTTAAGCTAGATTGTTATTTTATATATTAAATCATGTGAACTAGTTTATTTCATTAATTTCACACAAAATTTATCATTTATCTTGGATGAAATAAAGTTAAATGATCCTTTCATTAGTTTCTCAAAAATTAAAAAATTAAAAAAATCTTTGTATGGTAATTTTGACAAAAGATAATAAAATGTGTTTGACTCATTTTTTCTTACATTTTATTCATCTTACCTCCTGCTTTTTAACCCTTATGTTGATTTGATGCTACGTATGTATCTAAATATATATATTCCCATCAAATAATTTTTGCAAGAATATAATAATAATATTATTTCTACTTAATGTACAAAATTTTCTAAAGGTCTCTCCACTATCATTGACAATAGTTTCTCTATATTCCTCTTTTCTTCTCCTTAAAATACCCAAAACACTAAAAAAGAGAAAATCAGGAAAAATCTTATGAATCATATGTACTAGTCATGTAGTGATTATCATCGACCAAGAAACCAAAAAGAGCCGATCGAATCCATGGCTAGTCCGAGCAACAAAGGAAAAGGCATCGCAGAAGGATCGTCCTCTCAACCACAACCGCAACAACCACAATCACCTCCTAACCTACCAGCGTTAAGCCGGTACGAGTCACAGAAACGGCGAGACTGGAACACGTTTTGCCAATACCTTCGTAACCAGCACCCACCGGTTCACATCTCACAGTGCGGTTCGAACCACATCCTAGACTTCCTACAGTATCTTGACCAGTTCGGAAAGACAAAAGTTCATGTCCATGGATGTGTTTTCTTCGGACAAGTTGAACCGGCGGGACAGTGTAACTGTCCTCTAAAGCAAGCGTGGGGGAGTTTAGATGCTTTGATCGGACGGCTGAGAGCGGCTTACGAGGAGAACGGAGGGTTGCCGGAGAGAAACCCGTTTGCCGGCGGTGGTATCAGGGTTTTTCTTAGGGAAGTGAGAGATTCACAGGCCAAGGCAAGAGGGGTTCCGTACAAGAAAAGGAAGAAGAAGAAGAGGAATCCTATGAAGAGTGGAGATGGTACTACAGGGACTAGTAGCTCCAACTTGCCATCTTAGCAAGCAAACAAAAAACATAATAAAAACAAATGTGGGATTAATTAGTGGTAAGCATTTTATTTTTCTCTATATTTAATCTCTATAATTTTCAATTAATTACAACGTTTATGATCTTTTTGGAATTCTATACATATATAAACGTTAAATAGATCTGGATAGAACGCTCTTGTTGCAGACTGTAGTTTTATACGCCAAACTAAGATCATATACTAACATGTGAATGGTGAATTTGATGATAAATTCTTTAATGACCTAACTACATCTTAATTATCTGATCATTTCATATATAATATGTGAATAATGTGACTCATAATCACTTTGTTAACTATACGTATGGTGATATATATGGTGACGTAGATCGGCTCAATTTACTATATTACACTGTAAACCCTAGAGGGTATATAATACACACGTACACCAGAAAACCCTAGTTTTGGCTTAGCTAGGTGTAAGTGTACATGTATTTATGAATGTATATACATACAAAACACATCTATTGCGGTAATATGGATATCAAATGAAATATATACATCATCTATATATTATATAGGTTTTATCACTTGTTCTTGGCAAATTAATTAGTATCTTGCGGCTGGTTCTTTGTTCGATCTTAAGTGTGTCAGTTTGCTCATTAAAGTTAGTTATGATATGTATATTTTTGTGTGTGTTTAATAATGATTTTGTAGAGTTTGTTTTTCAAACATACATAATTACTTTTAGTCGTGTATTATAGACAAGAGTTTAGACTATCCTTAAACATGTATGTACGTATGGCTGTATGCGACTGTTGCGGTGTAGTTGGTCATGCATGCGCAAAGCCTGCTCCGATGGCGTTTTAATTAGCTTTAGTCTTTGGAACTAAGACTATATCAAATTTTTATTGGTAATATAAGATGGAAACGGATATATATATGTATGATTAAAATTATGAATAATCATGGCCCATATATCACAATTTAATCAAATGTAGACTTCCAATTTCTGTTAGGAAGTAAGAAGTAATCAATCTCTCTGTAAATGGTTTTAATCAATTGTGCTAACATTGAACTTGAGTTAACGGTTTGAGGAACAACCTTCTGGAGATAAATAACCTTCGGTCTCTTATGCATATAATGGGCGCTGATAGTTAAGCTGTATTTGCCTAATTTAGTCATAGTAAGACAGAAACTAGATTTGAATCCGGAAACTTAAGTGTTAATACCAAACCTTGATTATTATGGTGTATTAATTTATCTTTTTATTTGATTTTTGAGTAACTAGATCTCTGCAGGATATTTATTTGTTTGTATTTAGAGATTTATTATCAATTGAAAAAGTAATACTCATGCACCACCAGCAATACATTAGATCTTAACGATTGAAAAAATTGAGTGGTATGACATTTTGAATGTTGATTGTAAATGGTTTTATCCTCCTCTACCGACCTCGGGTCCCACCTCGATTCCCCAGCTCCAAGACAGCGTCAAAAATATCTTCTTCCTCAGAGAAGGTGACAAAAGCGTAGCTAGTCTGACCGTGGCTAATGGCCAAAGTTGCCCACGTACACAACATCCACTCAACGGCGTGAGCTACCTCACAAACAAACATTTCATCCCTATGTTGTCACCACTTCCTGCAAATGGATGAATACCGAGCTTCAACATCCTCGCAAACGTGGCTTCGCCTCCAACCACACTCATCCTCAGATCCCATCGTTTCTTGATTCTTTCATGGTCTTCAATCAGATTTTTCCTCACGATGAAACCACTGTCCTCGCGTGACTTGTGCTCCTTCTTGTTGTTCTGATACCAAAGCTCATGATATCTAATAGGCAAAAGCCTTACCGTCAAAGAACCACCTACAGTTTTAGAAAAGACAAAATAAGCAATTCGCATAATCATTTAATTATCTTAATCAAACCACATAAGAAGAATATAATCAATTAATTCACGTGTAATTCATCTACAAGTAATCAAACTCATTCAAAATGAGTCTTACCACCGTAATCTTTCTCCTCTGAGTATGAGTCTGGTAATACCCATTTAACCTTTAGAAGTCACTTGATTTTATCCACCAAAGATTGGGGAACCAATGCTCCAAAAGCATAGTAGCACCTCGAGGATACATAGTACATCCTCTTTTTAGCCTTTTCTTAATAATCACAGATTAGAACAGACAAAAAAATGTATGGAAGATTAAGATTTCATTGGCAAAAGAAGTACATGCCAACAATTTGGGCAAGAGTTTTGATGTAGTCATCAATGATTTCATCTCGTAGCACCAGCTTCAGGCTCGTCCTTGACCACGAGCCAGTGGAAAAAATCACAGCCATTCGAGTTCTAAGGAGAGGAGGAGAACTCGACACCCAACAAATCATCTCTCAATGAGTTATCAGCTTATCATCATCAATGAAGAAGAGAGATGACTACTAGTGGAAAAAAGGTATATGTATTCAAACGGTGCCTATGATAGTTTTTGTACATTCACAATACACATATTAAAGCAAGCAACTATCCAAAAGACTACTATGAAGATCTTTGTTGAGAATCGATTCCTGATTCCACCTGTATCAATTGTTTGTTCACAAGATCTAACTTCTCAAGCAACAAGCATAAACATCATAAGAGAGACACACAGACTTTTGGTGACCGGTGTTCACCTCCTCTTCCGATGTGGAAGAGAGCTATACTCACCGGAAGAGAAGAAGGTCTCTCAGCCTTTCCATTAGAACCGATCAAACCGATCGAAGGTGTTTACAATGGATCTCTCAAGATACAAGGAGGTGAAGAGAAGAGAAGAGAAGAGGAATCAGAATACAAAGAGATAACCGAGAAGCTCTCACTCTCACCAAGCTCTCTCTCTCTTGATCTTTCTCTATCTCTAAGTCACACGAAGAAGATGACTCCCTCGCTTGGAGTCACAGCTGTTCGTAACAGACTCACACTCCCTTCACGTGCTTCTCTGATATTTTGTAGCACAAGGAAAAGAGATGAACTTGTCAACAACTTGGGCCAAAATGTATTCCAATTTGGGCTGGAGTAGACTAAGGCCCACAACTAATCACAATCTCCACCTTGGGCCTAGTCAGCTACACTACACTCCATTTCCAGTGATAAGCTCAACCCCGATCTCAATCGGTAATATCAACTCTGATCACTTTCTCCAACGATCTCTTCTGAAACCTTTGAAGCTAGTGTCTTCACTTCTTCACTTGATACCATATACTCTCCTTGACTCCATATAAGCAGATATCTTGTAAGCCATTCTTAGAATCATATGATCTGATTCTATACTTACATTCAACCTCCACACTTGAACATCAGTCCTTCTTTAACAAGCTCACTCTATTTGACCACAGAGTTCCTGAGACAATAACACCTCCATGTTCTCCTCTTGAGTTTTAAACCAAACAAACACCTTTAAAGCTGCCTCTTAGAACCTTTAGAAACTCAGCTTTAACTTCCACAATCCCAGTCTTCACTCTCTTAAGCATCCATCAATGTACCAGACATTAGCCAAAGAATTCCTGCTGTCACATAAATCACAACACCAATCTTTAGCCTTCCCATGTCCTCTTTAGTTGCATAACAAAGCCTATTGTTATCAACTTCTTCAATGATCCTCTTTGGCACATTCCATAACCCGGAACAAGACGAGATAACCACACAACAATCCCATTAACAGATTTAATATCCCAATACTGTTAACTCAGCAACCACCTCCATAAGCTTTTCCTTTAACTAGTATAGATCAGCTCATAAAACATTTCCTATGACATAATGTCATAAACCTGTTGCTGTAGATGTAGATCACCTCTCACCCCGCCAAAGACTGATTTTGATGCTAATTTGAACTGACTGCAGAAAACCAAAAAACCATTGTCCCTCCTTGACTTGAAGTAAGCCATGATTCTCACCTGAATCACACATGCTTCAGTTCTTGAGACAGTCTTTAATCCAATAGTTACTTGGTTGAACTTTAAGCATCACTTTGCTCCGCCGTTGTTACCAACAGAACACGCCGCCTAGCTCCACCTTGCTAAGAAGACTTTTGAAACAAATCTCTCTGCTTAATCTTGTTCAAACCCTTCTGCACTATTGAAACCAAATCAATAATAGATTTTAACCACTGCTAGCTTCTTTACTCTGCCTCATCCTCACAACCTGTGAGAAAAACACCATTTTACAGCAACTTCAACATCAATCAAAGGACTCTTGATGTCACCTCCTGCTGTAAAACACTCTGTGATACTCCTGAGAATATTCATGAGACACTTTTGCTGTAGCAAATCTCCATATCTCAAGTCACCAGAAAAATCCCTTGCCCCTTTCAAAGAACCATAGACTTATACCGGAGTCTTTCTCTTCATCACCAGTCTCACTTGGAACCACGGCATAAAAATACTCAATCACTTGTAGTTCTTTAAGTGTACTTGAGAAGATCCCTCCTTGAGTCTCGTTCTGATGTTTAAATGATGACTAAGAACATTACTTGTTCTCACTCCGAACGCAGCTTGTATTATCATATTACTAGCACAGAAAACTCTGATACTTCCCAGCAGGCTGCAGCACACGCTCTTTGTCTCCTTCAATTCTTCTTCTAAGAATCCATAACAAGCTGCTCCTTTTTTCTCAACCCTCTCTTCAGTGTACCACAGTGAACTAGCTGAATCTCTTTAACTCTTCATGTGTAAGCTGACTTAGAAATCTCATACCGTTACCAAGATGAAGGTATCTTGAGAACACTTCTGAAATTTAATGCTCCCCCAGAAGCCATAAAATCACATTTTGATGCACACTACAATACTTGTAGAAACTCCACCAGGAACCAAAAATATTTCAGACCTTTAGTGTTTTTCACACTCAGCTCCACTTGTCAGTGTAATTAACTGATTACTATGGCTTCCCACTTTGAATATTATATCTTCACTTTGCTGCCACTTCACCAAGTTATTTATACTTCGAAGAACCATCAAGAGTTGCCGCTACGTTGAAACTTCCCAATTTGGTTTTGTACCACCAAACTGATAAGACACCTTCTTATTGTAGCCTCAGATAATCTGACTCTTTCGCATACTATTCTGCATACAAACCCTCGGAACTAATGGTTCTCTGAATTATAACATTGCTCTGAATATTCTGATTTCCCAGCCAAGACAAGAATCCCATATAACAATGACTATCTTTGAACTTTCAGAACATAAGCCATGAGCAATGCCATAGTTCACACTAAGCAAGACTGAAACTTGAATCTTCATGTCCATATTATCCTATAACCAGCAACGTCAGACCTCCTCTTGATTCATTACCCCGAAGCACAAGAGCCAGAAACCTGTTTCTTCATCAAAGTTTCTGTAGCACCGATTTTCTCCATCAGCTTTCCAAGAGTCAAAATATTGAAGACTTTAGCAGAAACCTTATAAGCGAACAACTTGAAAACTTTATGAGCTTGCGTCTGTCACTTCCCAGTACCTCACCAAATGTGAAAGCTGCCGTTACCACAAATAACATTTGTTCCAGTAAAATCATTGTATGTTCTTCATACACCTTCCTCTTTGCTTCAGCTGCTTCATTTTGAGGTACAACTTGTTTCTGCTTTTCTTTATACTTGATGACTCTCCAATGTTCTCCTGAAATGAACCTTGACTTGTTCACTTATGAGAACCAACCATTTGTTGTATATGCGCTAAAGCGCAGTGAATAAAACCACAACAAATCCAGCCTTCTTGTCCATTTTCATTTAATGAACAAAATTGCTCCAAGCTCCATAATGATCTCCTTAGACCCTTGATCATCACAACTTGAGCTTCCTGATTCACAAGAATCTAACCATTGACACATAGACTGATCTTGCAAGACAACCTTCTTAGAACTTAACCAATCTTGAAACCCCAAAGCCTATACCCATCTTGTTTCATACTCATCTTCAACTCTTTTTATAATCCTGAAACCAGAAACCTAACTGAAGATAAGAAACAACCATTATCGACACACATAATTCTCATTTCTAGGGAGTCCCCTAGTCTTGAGACTCACATGTGTGCCATTCTTGGCTTATCCTTCAGAAAACACTTGAACACCAACTGTACCATACCTTCTACGCCCAGATTCAACCAAAACAAACAACCTGAAAACCAGTAAAACTTCGGCTAATCCTTTGTAGAAGCAGTAGATAACCATATGTGTTCTTCTAAGGTTTGATTCCCTCTGAATAAGTTGACCCTGAGCAGCACCAGAAACAACAACATTCACCATCACAAAGATACTTGTGACTGCAGTAGAAAAACAGACTTTTGTCTTCAAGATTTGAACTTGAGTAATGATGTATTCGATTCAGATTTCATTTCCTTAAGCCAAAGAACTTTGTCTCATGCTTCATGAACCTGAATCCCAATAATAATCAGCAAAGAACTCCACCTTAACATCATTCTCAAGCTGCATTACCAAACGCACGTTAAGAACGTCTCACGTACTCGCTTCAGTCTCTGGATATCTCTTCATCTCTTGATTTCTGCATCATCACCTGTGAGTCACTAAACCATAGCTCACAATAATGCACAAAATCTCTGAACCGTTGGAGAAAGAATACTCTACAGATTCACATGAGTTTATAAACCCAGAAATCTTCATATCCAAATAGATTTCTTCTCTGTGAACCTTGCTTCTCCAACTGTGGTGTCTTCTACCAAGAACAACCAGCACCTTCTTCTTCTTCTTCCTTAGCTTGTGATATCCCAGATTAGATAAACCTTAGATTCCCTTTGAAGTCACGATCCTGTAAAAAATATCATCTGATTCTTTCGCTTCATCTCCTGAACGTGATACATCTGGTTCTTCTTTTCCGTAATGAAACCTTTGATTCTTTCTCAAACACACTATGTCGCAGAAGCAAGAAACCCCAAAATCAAAATCATCTTTACGAACGAGACTTCATCACAAAAAACTTCACCGAAGCTTCCACAGAACCTAACAGATCTGATTCATCCTTCGTTAACCCGATCCATGATAGATCCGTGAACCAACCTCCCTCGCTCTGGAACTCGATAATGAAGCCAGATCTGGAACTCCTTGATACACTGAGCCTAGCCTTGGCTCTGATACCACTTGTTGAGAATCGATTCCCGATTCCACCTGTATCAATAGTTTGTTCACAAGATCTAACTTCTCAAGCAACAAGCATAAACATCATAAGAGAGACACACAGATTTTTGGTGACCGGTGTTCACCTCCTCTTCCGATGTGGAAGAGAGCTATACTCACCGGGAGAGAAGAAGGTCTCTCAGCCTTTCCATTAGAACCGATCAAACCGATCGAAGGTGTTTACAATGGATCTCTCAAGATACAAGGAGGTGAAGGGAAGAGAAGAGAAGAGGAATCAGAATACAAAGAGATAACCGAGAAGCTCTCACTCTCACCAAGCTCTCTCTCTCTTGATCTTTCTCTCTCTCTCTAAGTCACACGAAGAAGATGACTCCCTTGCTTGGAGTCACAGCTGTTCGTAACAGACTCACACTCCCTTCACGTGCTTCTCTGATATTTTGTAGCACAAGGAGAAGAGATGAACTTGTCAACAACTTGGGCCAAGATGTATTCCAATTTGGGCTGGAGTAGACTAAGGCCCACAACTACTCACAATCTTGTATATTGACTTTGTTTTTGACTTTGTGGAAATCTATCTTGATTAGTGGTGAAAGCAGAATATATATGACAGTTGACTGTTTCTTATCAAACATCCAAAACACATCTAAAAGTTAAAACATTTGAAAATTTCTAAGAAATACAAACATCCAAAAGCCCAAACCGTTTCTTATCACTTTGATTCAAAACAAAGAGAATTACGATGAAAGTATCACAAAGTGAAAGTTCATGACCTAAATTGTTCATAACATAAATTTTGGGTGAAAAAAAAAAAGAGAGAAGAAATTATGGGTGAAATAAGACACTTAAATGTGTGAGGTTCAACTTGTTAAAATCAGAGATATTGGGTGAAATCTTAGAAAACTCCAAAAGATCTGGGGCTGGTTTATAAAATTACTAAAACTAAAATTAATCGAACTTTTCTGGGCCAACCAGATAGGCCTCGAGCAGATCCTCATGATACCCCCATATTGGGCCATGACGGGCCGGTCAAATATCTTTTTCACCTCTTTAATTTTCTGAAGACGAGAACAGTGTGAGCAAAGTCACAGATCAAAAATGGGAATGAGAAAAGAAGGTTCGAAGAAGATGAACATCGCCATCATACATCCAGATCTTGGAATCGGTACGTTCTTCGTTTATCCTGATTCACCGAACAAACGCATTTGAGAGATCGAGTTTACACAATTGCGTTGATTGTGCAGGTGGAGCAGAGAGATTGATCGTCGATGCGGCGGTTGAGCTCGCCTCGCAGGGTCATAAAGTTCATGTATTCACCTCTCACCACGACAAATCTCGATGCTTCGAGGAAACTCTCTCTGGTAAGGTTACAGAGAGTGTGTTTGAGATTATTTTATAATTGAATGCTTATGTAAAATTTTTGTAACCATTTTAAATAATGTAATGTGTATACATACGTACAGGAATCTTTCAAGTAACGGTGTATGGTTCTTTCCTGCCACGTCACATCTTCTACCGTCTACACGCGGTGTGTGCTTACTTGAGATGCTTGTTCGTTGCTCTTTGTGTTCTCTTGGGATGGTCTTCCTTCGATGTTGTACTAGCTGACCAGGTCTCAGTCGTTGTCCCTTTGCTGAAACTCAAAAGATCATCAAAGGTATTCAAAAACTTTGCTTTACTCATCGTATTCTTGTCTTTATAGCTTTAATCTTGAAGAACATACTTGGATCTTAGGTTGTGTTCTACTGCCACTTCCCTGATCTCTTGTTAGCTAAGCATACAACTCCACTTAGGAGGATGTATCGTAAACCCATTGACTTTCTCGAAGAACAAACCACAGGAATGGCTGATATGATCCTTGTTAACAGCAACTTCACAGCGTCGACATTTGCAAAAACGTTTAAGCGTCTTCACGCGCGAGGAAGCCGCCCTGCTGTTCTTTACCCTGCAGTAAATGTCGATCAGTTCATTGAACCACACGCTCATAAGTATTGTGTATATCCATCCCCTAAGCTCCAAACATTAAGAGGAAAAAAAAACATTTATCCAGATTCTTTACCGTCTTGACCAGGTTGAATTTTCTCTCCATAAACCGGTTTGAGAAGAAGAAGAACATCGATCTAGCTGTTTCAGCTTTTGCTATCTTATGCAAACATAAGCAAACTCTGAGTGATGATGTTACCCTCACCGTTGCTGGTATAGTATACTAATAGTGAATGAAGGTTTTTACTGTTTTGCATTCTAAGAACTCTCTATTCTTCTTCAGGCGGATATGACGAAAGGCTGAAAGAGAATGTAGAGTACTTGGAGGAGCTCAAAAGCTTAGCGGAGAAAGAAGGAGTTTCTAACCGAGTAAGCTTCATCACATCTTGTTCAACAGCCGAAAGAAACGAGCTCCTCTCTTCCTGCTTGTGCGTCCTCTACACACCAACGGTAAAGTCGCCATTCTTTTTACACTTTTCCTCCTCCAAGCACGAGTCTCATGTTACCATTTTCAAAATGCTTAGGATGAGCATTTCGGTATAGTTCCATTAGAAGCAATGGCTGCGTACAAACCCGTGATAGCCTGCAACAGCGGTGGCCCCGTGGAGACGGTGAAGAGTGGAGAAACAGGGTATCTCTGTGAACCGAGTCCGGAAGATTTCAGTTCGGCGATGGCTAAGTTCGTCGAGGATCCTGAGCTGGCGAGGAGAATGGGAAGTGAAGCGAGGAAGCATGTGGTTGAGTCATTCTCTGCGAAGACGTTTGGAGAGAAGTTGAATCAGTATCTAGTTGATGTAGTATCAAGTCCTAAAGAAGACTGAGATCTTTCGTTATACAGCATACGTTTAGAGAGGGTTAAGGCCTTTGTTGTTTGGATCAATCATCTTGAATTTGAAGATTGGTTAGTTTCGGTTGAGTTCGGTTTGAGAATAAATTTGGCGGAATAAGTAGTTTTGAGCTGAACCGCTTCTTAACCAAACAAAATGACAACGTTTAAATTCGATTCCACTATTTAAAACCGGATCAAATAGGTTCGAGTTAGACCATTATCGGATATGGTTAAAAGCCGGTTTAGTTCACCTTGGTTAATTATTACCAGATATGATTAAAATTCGGTTCAGTATCAGCTTGGTTAATTATCGGATATATATGATTAAAAAATTCGATTTAGGATATGACTGTCTTTCCCGCTACCACCCGCAAAGGCAGCTTTTGCGGTTGTTGGCGTTTTGCAACAATCATTCAAACCGTTCTAAACCGTTTCAAACCGTTCTAAACCGTTTCAAACCGCTCTAAATCTTATAAATTCAATAGTTGGTTCCAACTAGCGTATATGCAGGATAATTTTTTTTTTTAAAAACAATATAAATACAAAAATAAAATTATTCAACAAAAAATTTAAATTGAAATTATAAAAATGATAAAATATATCTATTATATTTTAATTAATATTATAATTTTTTTAAATAAAAGTATTTTCTATAATTTTTGAAATTTAAAACTATAACTTTCTAAATATAATTTTTATATTTATTATAATATTATAATTTTTGATATTTTTATAATTATATAAAATGTAAATATTGTTAATTTATTATTTAACCGCTGTTGCATTTGTTAGTTAACCAGTCATAAGTATCTAGCAAACACCAATCTATAATCGCATAACAAGTCGTACAAATCTCTTAAAACCGGTAGAAACCGCAATCATCCGCGTCCGCAAACTCGATGCAAACAGCACCGATATCTAATCATGGGCTGTGACTGAAATTTCGGTTTAGTATCATCTTTGTTAATTATGGGATAAGATTAAATTTCGGTTGGTTAAATCCGGTTTAGTATTATATTGGTATAATTGTCTCCCTCTTCCGTCTTTCATTATCATTCGCTACAATCCTCCATCGGAGCTCGCCGTCGCCGTCGAAGATTCCTTATATTCGCGAAACGCCATGGACGCCAACAATGCTTTCGATTCTGTAATCTCTTGCTCGCATCTTCCCTTACCATTCGATGTTTTCTCCTCTGCATTCGATGATTCTCGTTTTTTTGTTACCTTCATGGGAATTAGGATCTGATTCACGCCATTTTCAAGCACATTTGGGCCCGAAGATTTCGCGGTAGGTGTTGTCAACTAGTTTATCCGCTTATGTTGATCCTCTCTGTTCCTGATTTTATCTGTGATTGCGAATGCAGAAAGAGAGAGGAGTGATGCAATTGATGCTACAGACGCTGAGGTACTCCATCAAAACGATCTTCTGATATGTTCAAACGAGTGATTGAAGCTAACATTCTGTGGTGCTATAAATGTATATGCAAACAGGTTGCTTTGGGAACATCCAAGAAGAACAGACTTGCTTCTGGTTTGTTCTATATAATAATAATAATAAGCTCTATTAATTGTCTTTTGTTGTGAAGCTTGATGAATGTGTTGTGAATTCGTGTTAGCCAACGCGAATGCTCTGAAACTTAGCTGTGAGCTTCTCAAGAGCTTTGTCTCAGGTTCATATGTTATCTCCATCATTGGTTTTGGTAATCTCAGTTACTCATGTTGTTTAAAGGGTTTTTACTATTTGCAATTGCAGAGGCTGTGCAGCGCGCGGCTATAATTGCGGAAGCTGAGGGGATGGATAAGATTGAAGCGAGTCATTTGGAGAGGATTCTTCCTCAGCTTCTTTTGGACTTTTAAAAGGTAACATTGATGATAAATTTGACTGTTAATGTCTGATGATTAACAGTGATTTCACGCAAGGTTTTTTGAAGATAATATAAATAGTTTATCTCTGGTTGCTATTTCGCATGTTCATGTAAGGTTACTCTATGAGAAAAAGAGAGCGAAGTATATATATTTGACTTGATCCTGTCCGTTACATACAGTAAATTAATTAGTGTTTGCATGCACATGGTTTGTCTTCTCCTCCATTCTCTTTGGTTTACCTTCTGCTCAGAAAAAAACAAAAACCACAGGCTGTATGTAGATAGATGGTGATTTCCTTGTGATAAAGTTTTAATACTTAGGTGAAAATGAACAGATACAAGTATTGTGTTTTCTTGATTAACTTAATGTAACTGAAGTGGCGACACATGGTAATCGTTTCGATGAATGATCCTTTGGACAATCAATTCGTCCATGAGCAATGTCGTAGCCAGTTAGGCTCAGTAGCTTATGTTAGGATTGATTCTTTTTTAGTCAGGCCGTAACTAACTTGGAGCTTACTATAAGTTCTTCACATGGGGTTGCGGTGACGCCGAATGAGTATTTACGACCAAAGCGTGACATCTGTCTCTTTCTGACATCATCGTCTTTAGCTTAAAAGGATACCTCGATAGTCACTATATATGTAGTATTCTCTTATCTAGTTATCTCATAAACCTTCACGCAAATTCACGAAAATGGCTTCTTCTGCGGATGCTCCTCTAGAGAGTGGCCTTTCGTCTCTAAGATTGGCGGCGGATAAGTAACGATCGATCTTGAACGATGAAAAAACTGGAAATACACGGTGGAGGTACGGTGGTCCTCCGATATTTGACACTGTGAACAAGCTCTTCGAAGAAGGAAGAACCCATGTAATTTACAAACCCTCTCTTGTCTCTCTATCGTTTTTTTTAACAATTGTGGTCATTTTCATATTATAGCATCATCTTAATGGTATTAATATGGTTCACTAGTATCCACTATCCACAATAATTTCAAGACAAAGTCAAGAATAATGACCATACAGCATCTGACGTGATAGATATAGCAAACATATATCTAAAAGACTTTCTCTGTAGTGTTCAAACATGTCATTATCTCAATTAATAAAAAAGAAGCCTATTTGGACACACAAACAAGTTACTGTGGCTTATTGGTTGCAACTTAGTCCTGATATTATTTAGAAATGTGATGGTGACTCTTAACAACTTCATTACGTCAAATTAGTGAGGTTAAGTAAATAGGATTCATGAGTATTCACACACAATAAACACTATTCTCTTGATTGTCAACGTGTATCGTGAGATTATAAAAGAGACAACTAAGCTTAACTCTTTCTACATCAAAAGCTAATATGGCTACTAGGGAAGAGAGAGACAAGTATAGATCAGTCCTTAACGATGTAGGAGAGGTCCAGTGGAGGTATGGTCACCCTCCAGCTTTTGATCTTGTGAACCAGCTCTTTGAAGAAGGCCAGACAAAGGTCCTTCGGTTAACTTTTAACATTTTATTTATGCATGTGCTAAATTCAAAATCTGTATATCTGATCTATTGCTAGTGTTTGGTTTCGATCACAGGTATGGCCAGAAGGGTCCTTGGAAGAGACGGTTCAAAACGCGATCAAGTCATGGGAGATGGAGTTCTCACACAAGATCCGTTTACAAGACTTCAAGACTATAAACCCTGATAAGTTTAAGCTCTTTGTCAATGGTAACTACCACAAACACCTATCAATATGATCTTCAAGTTGTATAATTACCAAACAAATATTGAACTGTTTTTTCTTTTAATCAGGGAGAGAAGGATTATCGGCTGAAGAAACACTTAGGCTTGGGAGTTACAATGCTTTGCTCAAGACCTCTCTGCCTGGAGAGTTTCAGTACTATAAGCCAGAGGAAGAGAGCTTTGAGTCATCACATGACGCCTTTAGATCTGCTTTACCACGTGGGTTTGCTTTTGAGATACTTTCTGTGTACTCAGGGCCGCCTAATATAGCCTTCAAGTTTAGACACTGGGGATACTTTGAAGGAGATTTCAAAAGTCACGCTCCTACTGGGGAAATGGTTCAGTTCCTTGGCCTAGGAGTTCTAAAGGTATGTCTGAAACATAATCTGTGTCCGTCCCTCACAATCTTTCAGTGGTTACATCTAGCGGTTCTTTCTCTACAGGTTGATGAACTGCTTAGAGCAGAGGAGATTGAGATTTATTATGATCCAGGAGAGCTGTTCGGGGGACTGCTCAAGGGACCTCCTATATTAGAGACCAAAACCACAGACAGTGGAGACAACACTGCAGAGAAACACGGCTGTCCCTTCACACATTAATAAACTATATGAATGTTGATTCTCTGTATCGTTGTTGGGCCATACTGGAAAATAAGGGAGGCAGAAGTGTGTAGACTCTTTATAAAATATATTGTAATAGTCTCTTGGATGAATGGAATGAGCCATCTATATTCGTTGCTTTGCTGCAAGACCATATTCGAAGAAAATGGAGAACCGGGTCATATACGTACTATATACTACACCTACCTACTAGAGTTGATCAAGCCTGCATATTTACCTAAAGTACCGCCGAGCTTCAGTATATTTTTTGATACAATAGTAGTAACAACCCACCGCAACGCATCAAACAAAAGGAGTCTTGATTACATACTAACTCATGAAAATGTCGAAACACCAAAATGTAAAAAAAAAATTCAACCAGATCAAGTACAGAAAACTATTCTTAACCGAAAAATCAGCACAATCAATCGTGCTCTCAAAGTTTATTTTTACGTGAAATGTATACATTTGAAACTCCACCTAACCTAGTATGCTGTATTATTACATAATGTGTTTGCTTCATGTTCAACCCCGCAAATTGTCTAGAACTGGAAAAACAAGAAGCAAAGATCTGTCTTTAGATTAACTTCGAGAAGAACTTGCAAGACTGGTTTAGGTGGTTGCAAGACCGGTTCGATTCCAAAATTATTACCGTTAGAAGAGAGCGCACGCGTTTTGTGGCGATCGAAACAGACTCAAAACTCGAGAGAAATATAGCCGTTACGGTAACGCGACAGCTTCTCTATAAATATGCAACACACCAAGACACAAAAACACTTTTTAATCAGACAACAAAACCAAACTCCAAACACACTATAATCAGACAACAAAACCAAACCATTATTCCTCCTCCTTTCTTCTTCTCCAATTAAATTGATGTCTGATCAACGCCTATAAAAAAAAACACTGAAGAAGAAGACGACCGTTACTGTCAGAATACAGATCTCCAACCTTTCTTCCACTAAAGCTCTCTCTGTAAATCTTTCAATCTCATTTCTGTGCAATGGAGAAACCACCGCCCAGAGACCAAACCGGTTTCGAAATTGATCAAAGCCGGTTCTCCAATTCCCCGTCGGGAGAATCGCTCGAGTACCTCGCGCTGCTAAGTCTCTCGATTCAGATCTGTTTTTTTTTTTGTTTAGCGAAATTCATTTGTCTGATTTCTAAGATCTGTGATTAAGGTGTTAGATCTTGCTGCCAGAGACAACAAGAAGTCGACGACGATCATACCCAGGCTTTTCTTCTTTTGCCGAAGGAACGATGAAGCTTTTACCAAATTTCTCTGTTTTTTTTTTCTTTTTTTTTCAAACTTTTTTTATGTATGTGTATGGAGAGAGAGAGAAGAGAGAGAGAGAAGAGAGAGAGAGAGAGAAGAGAGAGAGAGAGAGAGAGAGAGAGAGAGAGAAGAGAGATAGAGAGAGAGATAGGATAGAGAGAGATCGAGAGAGAGAGATAGATACTCTCTCTCTCTCTCTCTCTCGCTCTCTCTCTCTCGCCTCTCTCTCTCTCTCTCTCTCTACTCTCTCTCTCTCTCTCTCTCTCTCTCTCTCCTCTCTCTTCTCTCTCTCTCTCTCTCTCTCTCTCTCGCTCTCTCTCTCTCTCTCTCTCTCTCTCGCTCTCTCTCGCTCTCTCTTCTCTCTCTCTCTCTCTCTCTACTCTCTCTCTCTCTCTCTCTCTCTCTCTCTCTCTCTCTCTATCTACTCTCTACTCTCCTCGCTCTCTCTCCTCTCTCTCTCACTCTCTCTCCTCTCCGCTCTCTCTCTCTCCCCCTCTCTCCTCTCCTCCACGCTCTTCCTCCTCTCTCTCTCTCTCCTCTCCTCCTCCCTCTACCCCATCTCCTTCTCTCTCTCTCCTCTCCTCCTCTCATCTCTCTCC